>NC_084754.1:3077453-3337453 GCF_033978785.1 Entelurus aequoreus | reverse complement strand
AGGTTGAGAAAAGTCCTCCACGCAGCCTGAGCTCACTTCACACCCCCGAGTTCCGTCTCAGTCAGCCCAGCAGGCGTTGGCCTGGACATCTCACTAATGCAGGGGTCGGCAACCCAAAATGTTGAAAGAGCCATATTGGACCAAAAATACAAAAACAAATCTGTCTGGAGCCGCAAAAAGTGAAAAGCCATATAACATACAGATAGTGAGTCATGAGATATACATTGAATTAAGAGGACTTATACCTACAAACGAGGCATAAAGGCCCACTGAAATGATTTGTTTTTATTTAAACGGGAATAGCAGATCCATTCTATGTGTCATACTTGATCATTTCGCGATATTGCCATATTTTTGCTGAAAGAGAAAATCGACAATAAAGTTCGCAACTTTTGCTCGCTGATAAAAAAAAGCCTTGCCTGTAGCGGAAGTAGCGTGACGTCACAGGAGCTAGTATTCCTCACAATTCCCCGTTGTTTACAATGGAGCGAGAGAGATTCAGACCGAGAAAGTGATGATTACCCCATTAATTTGAGCGAGGATGAAAGATTCGTAGATGAGGAACGTTACAATGAAGGACTTGAGAGGCAGTGATGGACGTATCTTTTTTCGCTCTGACCGTAACTTAGGTACAAGCTGGCTCATTGGATTCCACACTCTCTCCTTTTTCTATTGTAGATCACGGATTTGTATTTTAAACCACCTGGGATACTATATCCTCTTGAAAATGAGAGTCGAGAACGCAAAATGGACATTCAGTGCCTTTTATCTCCACGACAATACATCGGCGAAATGCTTTAGCTACGAGCTAACGTGATAGCATCTTGCTTTAACTGCATATAGAAACAAAAGAAATAAACCCCTGACTGGAAGTATAGATAGAAAATCAACAATACTATTAAACCGTGGACATGTAAATACACGGTTAATGCTTTCCAGGCTGGCGAAGGTTAACAATGCTGTGCTAACGACGCCATTGAAGCTAACTTAGCAACGGGACCTCACAGAGCTATGCTAAAAACATTAACTCTCCACCTACGCCAGCCAGCCCTCATCTACTCATCAACACCCGTGCTCACCTGCGTTCCAGCGATCGGCAGAAGGACGAAGGACTTCACCCGATGCGTTTGGCGGCCCGGAGACGTAGGAAGTCAAGGTGAGGTCGGCGGCTAGCGCGGCTAGCGCTCCAACAAAGTCCTCCTGGTTGTGTTGCTGTAGCCCGCTGCTAATACACCAATCCCACCTACAACTGTCTTCTTTGCAGCCTTCATTGTTCATTAAACAAATTGCAAAAGATGTCCAGAATACTGTGGAATTATGAAATGAAAACAGAGCTTTTTGTATAGGATTCTACGGGGTACCATAACTTCCGTTACTCGGACTTCGTCACGCGCATACGTCATCATACCGCGACGTTTCAGCCGGATATTTCCCGGGAAGTTTTAAATGTCACTTTATAAGTTAACCCGGCCGTATTGGCATGTGTTGCAATGTTAAGATTTCATCATTGATATATAAACTATCAGACTGCGTGGTCGGTAGTAGTAGGTTTCAGTAGGCCTTTAATAATGATGCAATGGGTGAGGGCGGCCCTACGTCACTTCCGCCTACCAATCCCCTAGCAACCGGGAATTCGTTGAAAACAAACCAGCTCACAGCGAACGCAGCATTGACAGAAAAAGCATTTAACGAGCGTTGTGGCTTGGAAGTCGGCGTTAAATCCTTCATTTACGCATTTTTACTTATTCGCGTTTCGTGTGAAAAAACGAAAATGTATTATTTGCGTCAGACTCGTCTCAGTGAACTTCAAAGCTTCTCAGGCTTAGCTTAGCTTGCTAGTTAGCTTAGCCTGTGCGCTACTAAGAAAGAGACGCGGAAGTTAACAACAAGATCAAGTGTTAGTGTATAACGAAACCGGTTTTCGAAAATAGCTAGCTAGGCTATAGACAAGGGGTCAGCAACCTTTTTGAAAGCAAGAGCTACTTCTTGGGTAGTGATTAATGCGAAGGGCTACCAGTTTGATACACACTTAAATAAATTGCCAGAAATAGCCAATTTGCTCAATTTACCTTTAACTCTATGTTATTATTAATAATTAATGATATTTACACTTAATTGAACGGTTTAAAAGAGGAGAAAACACGAAAAAAATGACAATTAAATTTTGAAACATAGTTTATCTTCAATTTCGACTCTTTAAAATTCAAAATTCAACCGAAAAAAAGAAGAGAAAAACTAGCTAATTCTAATATTTTTGAAAAAATTAAAAAAATAATTTATGGAACATCATTAGTAATTTTTCTTGATTAAGATTAATTTTAGAATTTTGATGACATGTTTTAAATAGGTTAAACTCCAATCTGCACTTTGTTAGAATATATAACAAATTGGACCAAGCTATATTTCTAATAAAGACAAATCATTATTTATTGTAGATTTTCCACAACAAAAATTTTAAAAGAAACTCAAAAGACTTTGAAATAAGATTTAAATTTGATTCTAAAAATTTTCTAGATTTGCCAGAATAATTTTTTTGGAATTTTAATCATAATAAGTTTGAAGAAATATTTCACAAATATTCTTCGTCGAAAAAACAGAAGCTAAAATGAAGAATTAAATTAAAATGTATTTATTATTCTTTACAATAAAAAAAATAATTTACTTGAACATTGATTTAAATTGTCAGGAAAGAAGAGGAAGGAATTTAAAAGGTAAAAAGGTATATGTGTTTAAAAATCCTAAAATCATTTTTAAGGTTGTATTTTTTCTCTAAAATTGTCTTTCTGAAAGTTATAAGAAGCAAAGTAAAAAAATTAATGCATTTATTTAAACATGTGAAGACCAAGTCTTTAAAATATTTTCTTGGATTTTCAAATTCTATTTGAGTTTTGTCTCTCTTAGAATTAAAAATGTCGGGCAAAGCGAGACCAGCTTGCTAGTAAATAAATAAAATTTAAAAAATAGAGGCAGCCCACTGGTAAGTGCTGCTATTTGAGCTATTTTTAGAACAGGCCAGCGGGCTACTCATCTGGTCCTTACGGGCTACCTGGTGCCCGCGGGCACCGCGTTGGTGACCCCTGTTATAGACTATATAGTATATTACTTACTTAACTTAATCCTCTTCTTCCCGGATGAGAAATAAGGCTTTGACGACTCGACGCCATTCATCTCTCTGCTGTGCTCGTCTCTGTGCCTCGCCCCATGTAAGTTTCATCTCTTTCAGCTCCCCTTCAACTGTTCTTCGCCAGGTGTTCTTTGGCCGCCCTGGCTTACGTTTTCCCGGTGGTGTCCATCTTAACGCTGCCTTTGGTATACTCTCGTTGTCCGGTTTTCGAAAATAGCTAGCTAGGCTATAGACTATATAGTATATACCGCATGTTATTTTTGTACAACAACAACTTCAGCTGTCGAACGTTATAAGGTGCAAATTCAACAAGTACAACATTAGCACGGACGGTATAGCCAAGTTGTGGTTAAGAAGGTGGATTTTTGTTCCTTATATTTACCAGAAACGAAGTGATCCGAACACACGACCCGGGACTTTGGGGGACTCCAGTGAGAACCGTCCTCGTTTTCCCGGTGTAAAGCTGCGAGCCATTTGTCTCCTCTCTGTGGGCTTTTATCACGCTTTGGCAGAAGAAAATACAACCTTTGTTTTCCCTGTTTCCAGTTGTGGTTAGCACAACCAAAAACAACACCGTTTTTCGGCATTTTGGAGGCAGAATGACGGGTTTAACCAGCGTAGGTCGACAGGTTAAAGAGTAATGGCAACGGTTTGTTTTCAACGCCAGTCTGGTTGCTATGGCTCGAAGAACCCGTATGTAGCTCAGTTGCCCGGATGTCGGCCCTCACCCATAGATAGCCTAAATAGCATGTTAGCATCGATTAGCTTGCAGTCATGCAGTGACCAAATATGTCTGATTAGCACTCCACACAAGTCAATAACATCAACAAAACTCACCTTTGTGCATTCATGCACAACGTAAAAGTTTGGTGGACAAAATGAGATGGGGAAAAAAAGTGGCATAAAACACGTCCTACAAAGTCGGAGAAAGTTATACATGTAAACAAACTACGGTGAGTTCAAGGACCGCCAAAATTAGTAGGACAAAACGGTGCTCGCCAAATACAGTGAAGCATGTTTAATATAAACAGTGTGCTTTATGACAATTAGGGAGGTTTGTGTCATGTTTGTCCTCCTACAGAAACCATATTAAAACAAAAAAAATATATTTTTACCCTCATCTTTTTCAATGTTTCATACATTTATGAAAAAGCTCCAGAGAGCCACTAGGGCGGCGCTAAAGAGCCGCAGAGCCGCGGGTTGCCGACCCCTGCACTAATGCAATGCAAACATTTGGAAATATATCCATCTTTGCTGTGTAGTTCAATAAACACTTTTTTTTTTTTTTTTTTTGGAATAATTCTTCATTCTTGCCCTGATGTGGGATCTGAGCCGAGGATGTCGTTGTGGCTTGTGCAGCCCTTTGAGACACTTGTGATTAAGAGGGGATATATATTTGATTGGTTGATTGAATAAACACTGAGCTAAAAAAAACTCATAAACTTTTATTATTTTTTTTGCAAATAATAATTAACTTAGAATTTCATGGCTGCAACACGTGCCAAAGTAGTTGGGAAAGGGCATGTTCACCGCTGTGTTACATGGCCTTTCCTTTTAACAACACTCAGTAAACGTTTGGGAACTGAGGAGACACATTTTTGAAGCTTCTCAGGTGGAATTATTTCCCATTCTTGCTTGATGTACAGCTTAAAGGCCGACTGAAAGCCACTACTAGCGACCACGCAGTCTGATAGTTTATATATCAATGATGAAATCTTAACATTGCAACACATGCCAATACGGCCGGGTTAACTTATAAAGTGACATTTTAAATTTCCCGCTAAACTTCCGGTTGGAAACGTCTATGTATGATGACGTATGCGCGTGACGTCACGACGGCAACGGAAGTATTCGTACCCAATGTGTCACCATACAAACTGCTCTGTTTTCATCTCATAATTCCACAGTATTCTGGACATCTGTGTTGGTGAATCTTTTGCAATTTGTTTAATGAACAATGAAGACTGCAAAGAAGAAAGTTGTAGGTGGGATCTGTGTATTATCGGCTGGCTGTAGCAACACAACAAGGAGTACTTACTTGGATAGCAGACGCGCTATCCGACGCTAGCCGCCAACCGCATCTGTGATCGGGTGAAGTCCTTCGTTGCGCCGTCGATCGCTGGAACGCAGGTGAGCACGGGTGTTGGTGAGCAGATGAGGGCTGGCTGGCATAGGTGGAGCGCTAATGTTTTTATCATAGTGTGAGGTCCGGTTGCTAAGTTGCTAAGTTAGCTTCAGCGTCGTTAGCAACAGCATTGTTAAGCTTTGCCAGGCTGAGAATTATTAACCGTGTATTTACATGTCCACGGTTTAATAGTATTGTTGATCTTCAGTCTATCCTTCCAGTCAGGGATTTATTTATTTTGTTTCTATCTGCATTGGAGCCAGATGCTATCACGTTAGCTCCGTAGCTAAAGAGCTTCGCTGATGTATTGTCGTGGGGATAAAAGTCACTGTGAATGTCCATTTCGCGTTCTCGACTCTCATTTTCAAGAGGATATAGTATCCGAGGGGGTTTAAAATACAAATCCGTGATCCACAATAGAAAAAGGAGAAAGTGTGGAATCCAATGAGACCTTGTACCTAAGTTACGGTCAGAGCGAAAAAACATACACCCTGCACTGCCTCTCTAGTTCTTCACTCTAACGTTCCTCATCCACAAATCTTTCATCCTCGCTCAAATTAATGGGGTAATCGTCGCTTTCTCGGTCCGAATCTCTCTCGCTCCATTGTGAACAACGGGGAATTGTGAGGAAAACTTCCTCCTGTGACGTCACGCTACTTCCGGTATAGGCAAGGCTTTTTTTTAATCAGTGACCAAAAGTTGCGAACTTTATCGTCGTTGTTCTATTCTAAATCCTTTCAGCAAAAATATGGCAATATCGCGAAATGATCAAGTATGACACATAGAATGGATCTGCTATCCCCGTTTAAATAAAAAAAAAATCATTTCAGTAGGCCGGGGGTCTCCGTTGTGGTATTTTAGGCTTCATAATGCGCCACACATTTTCAATGGGGGACAGGTCTGGACTACAGGCAGGCCAGTCTAGTACCCGCACTCTTTTACTATGAAGCCACGTTGATGTAACACGTGGCTTGGCATTGTCTTGCTGAAATAAGCAGGGGCGTCCATGGTAACGTTGCTTGAAAGGCAACATATGTTGCTCCAAAACCTGTATGTACCTTTCAGCATTAATGGTGCCTTCACAGATGTGTAAGTTACCCATGTCTTGGGCACTAATACACCCCCATACCATCACACATGCTGGCTTTTCCACTTTGCGGCTATTTCAATCCGGATGGTTCTTTTCCTCTTTGGTCCGGAGGACACGACGTACGCAGTTTCCAAAAACAATTTGAAATGTGGACTCGTCAGACCACAGAACACTTTTCCACTTTGTATCAGTCAGTTAGATGAGCTGAGGCCCAGCGAAGCCGACAACGTTTCTGGGTGTTGTTGATAAACGGAGAGTTTTAACTTGCACTTACAGATGTAGCCACCAACTGTAGTTACTGACAGTGGGTTTCTGAAGTGTTCCTGAGCCCATGTGGTGATATCCTTTACACACTGATGTCGCTTGTTGATGCAGTACAGCCTGAGGGATCGAAGGTCACGGGCTTAGCTGCTCACGTGCAGTGATTTCTCCAGATTCTCTGAACCCTTTGATGATATTACGGAGCGTAGATGGTGAAATCCCTAAATTCTTTGCAATAGCTGCTTGAGAAAGGTTGTTCTTAAACTGTTCAACAATTTGCTCACGCATTTGTTGACAAAGTGGTGACCCTCACCCCATCCTTGTTTGTGAATGACTGAGCATTTCATGGAATCTACTTTTATACCCAATCATGGCACCCACCTGTTCCCAATTTGCCTGTTCACCTGTGGGATGTTCCAAATAAGTGTTTGATGAGCATTCCTCAACTTTATCAGTATTTATTGCCACGTTTCCAAACTTCTTTGTCACGTGTTGCTGGCATCAAATTCTAAAGTTAATGATTATTTTCAAAAAAATAAATGTTTATCAGTTTGAACATCAAATATGTTGTCTTTGTAGCATATTCAACTGAATATGACTTAAAAATGATTTGCAAATCCTTGTATTCCGTTTATATTTACATCTAACACAATTTCCCAACTCATATGGAAACGGGGTTTGTATGAAATTATTTCAGTAGTGTGAATCAAATGATTTCAGTAGTGCGTATGAATGGATATTAGTAGTGTGTGTGAACAGATTTCAGTAGTCTGCATGAAAGGATTTCAGTAGGGTGTATGAACGGATATTAGTATAGTGTGTGTGAACAGATTCCAGTAGTGTGTATGAAATGATTTCAGTAGTGTGTATGAAAGGATTTCGGAAGTGTGTATTAAAGGATTTCAGTAGTGTTTATGAAAGGATTTCAGTATTGTGTATGAAAGGAGTTCAGAAGTGCGAATGAGAGAAAAAAAAATCAGTAGTGTGTATGAAACGTTTTCAGTAGTGTGTATGAAAGGATTTCAGTAGGGTGTATGAACGGATATTAGTAGTGTGTGTGAAAAGATTCCAGTAGTGTATATGAAATTATTTCAGTAGTGTGTATGAAAGGATTTCAGTAGGGTGTATGAACGGATATTAGTAGTGTGTGTGAACAGATTCCAGTAGTGTGTATGAAATGATTTCAGTAGTGTGTATGAAAGGATTTCAGTAGGGTGTATGAACGGATATTAGTAGTGTGTGTGAACAGATTCCAGTAGTGTGTATGAAATGATTTCAGTAGTGTGTATGAAAGGATTTCAGTAGGGTGTATGGACGGATATTAGTAGTGTGTGTGAACAGATTCCAGTAGTGTGTATGAAATGATTTCAGTAGTGTGTATGAAAGGATTTCAGTAGGGTGTATGGACGGATATTAGTAGTGTGTGTGAACAGATTCCAGTAGTGTATATGAAAAGATTTCAGTAGTGTGTATGAAAGGATTTCGGAAGTGTGTATTAAAGGATTTCAGTAATGTTTATGAAAGGATTTCAGTATTGTGTATAAAAGGAGTTCAGAAGTGCGAATGAGAGAAAAAAAATCAGTAGTGTGTATGAAAAGTTTTCAGTAGTGTGTATGAAAGGATTTCAGTAGGGTGTATGAACGGATATTAGTAGTGTGTGTGAACAGATTCCAGTAGTGTATATGAAATTATTTCAGTAGTGTGTATGAAAGGATTTCAGTAGGGTGTATGAACGTAGTAGTGTGTGTGAACAGATTCCAGTAGTGTATATGAAATGATTTCAGTAGAGTGTATGAAAGGATTTCAGTAGGGTGTATGGACGGATATTAGTATAGTGTGTGTGAACAGATTCCAGTAGTGTGTATGAAATGATTTCAGTAGTGGGTATGAAAGGATTTCGGAAGTGTGTATTAAAGGATTTCAGTAGTGTTTATGAAAGGATTTCAGTATTGTGTATGAAAGGAGTTCAGAAGTGCGAATGAGAGAAAAAAAAAATCAGTAGTGTGTATGAAAAGTTTTCAGTAGTGTGTATGAAAGGATTTCGGAAGTGTGTATTAAAGGATTTCAGTCATTTTTATGAAAGGATTTCAGTATTGTGTATGAAAGGAGTTCAGAAGTGCGAATGAGAGAAACAAATTCAGTAGTGTGTATGAAAATTTTCAGTAGTGTGTATGAAAGGATTTTAGTAGTGCGTATAAGAGGATTTTTTTTTAGTGTGTATGAGAGGATTTTAGTAGTGCGTATAAGAGGATTTTAGTATAGCGTATGAGAGGATTTCAGTAGTGCGAATGAAAGGATTTCAGTAGTGTGTATGACAGGATTTCAGTAGTGTGTGTGAGAGAATAATTTTGCAGTTGTTTATGTGGTGGCATTTCCGTAATGTGTGTAAGAGGTCATTCTGAATAATGTCCCTAACGGCCCCTCATACAAAGGTGTAGTCTCCTTTGCATGTTAACGATGTCAACAATCCCAGTCTAAAAATTGCTTTGACGTAAAGAGATTTGCATGGCAGCAAAAGTGGACGTGACGTCAGAAGCGTGACGCATGCAAAACATATTGTGCTGAAACCTCCCACAAGCCTCATAGCTTGACTCCATGCCCCGCCCCCAGCCCCCTCCTCCTCACTCCAGCGAGTCGTTGAAATATTCATCTCACTCTAAGTGTCACCGATGATGCGTTTCGTCACGGCGGACGCCTCCCATCAATGTTTCAGCACGCGGGTCTCACGAGTGCACCGTGCGTGTTATCGCCTTGGTGGCATCTGGCCTGCACGTACTGTACATGTATGGAAACATACATGGGATACAGTCAAAGCTTGTATCTTATTCACATGTTTTTACACTCCGCTGAAGACCTCTCTTAGCAACTTCAGTAGTACCACCATTTTTGTCATCTGTTCCTAAAGGTGAGACGTAAAACTCCCAAATTTGCCGGACCATAGGGTGCACCGGATTATAAGGCGCACTGCCGATGAGCGGGTCTATTTTCATACAAAAGGTGCACAGGATTATAAGGTGCATTAAAGGCCTACTGAAAGCCACTACTAGCGACCACGCAGTCTGATAGTTTATATATCAATGATGAAATCTTAACATTGCAACACATGCCAATACGGCCGGGTTAACTTATAAAGTGACATTTTAAATTTCCCGCTAAACTTCCGGTTGAAAACGTCTTTGGATGATGACGTATGCGCGTGACGTAACCAGTGAAACGCAAGTATCGGTACCCCATTGAATCCAATACAAAAAAGCTCTGTTTTCATCTCTAAATTCCACAGTATTCCGGACATCTGTGTTGGTGACTCTTTTGCAATTTGTTTAATGAACAATGAAGACTGCAAAGAAGAAAGTTGTACTGGATCGGTGTATTAGCGGCGGACTACAGCAACACAACCAGGAAGACTTTGACTCGGATAGCAGACGCGCTATCCGACGCTAGCCACCGACCGCACGGATGATCGTGGTGAAGTCCTTCTTCCTTCCGTCGATCGCTGGAACGCAGGTGAGCACGGGTGTTGATGAGCAGATGAGGGCTGGCTGGTGTAGGTGGAGCGCTAATGTTTTTAGCATAGCTCTGTGAGGTCCCTTTGCTAAGTTAGCTTCAATGGCGTCGTTAGCAACAGCACTTTTAAGCTTCGCCAAGCTGGAAATTATTAACCGTGTATTTACATGTCCATGGTTTAATAGTATTGTTGATCTTCTGTCTATCCTTCCAGTCAGGGGTTTATTTATTTTGTTTCTACCTGCATTTGAGCCCGATGCTATCACGTTAGCTCAGTAGCTAAAGAGCTTCGCCGATGTATTGTCGTGGAGATAAAAGTCACTGTGAATGTCCATTTCGCGTTCTCGACTCTCATTTTCAAGAGGATATAGTATCCGAGGTGGTTTAAAATACAAATCCGTGATCCACAATAGAAAAAGGAGAAAGTGTGGAATCCAATGAGACCTTGTACCTAAGTTACGGTCAGAGCGAAAAAAGATACGTCTTGCACTGCATTCTAGTCCTTCACTCTAACGTTCCTCATCCACGAATCTTTCATCCTCGCTCAAATTAATGGGGTAATCGTCGCTTTCTCGGTCCGAATCTCTCTCGCTGCTGGTGTAAACAATGGGGAAATGTGAGCAGTCCTTCCTCCGGTGACGTCACGCTACTTCCGGTAGGGGCAAGGCTTTTTTTTATCAGAGACCAAAAATTGCAAACTTTATCGTCGTTGTTCTATATTAAATCCTTTCAGCAAAAATATGGCAATATCGCGAAATGATCAAGTATGACACCAAGAATGGATCTGCTATCCCCGTTTAAATAAAAAAAAATCATTTCAGTAGGCCTTTAAAGGGGTCATATTATGATTTTTTTTTCTAAATGTAAAAGACTTCCTTGTGGTCTACATAACATGTAATGGTGGTTCTTTGGTGAAAATGTTACATAGATGATGTTTTACAGATCATCTTCAAGTCGCTTTCTGACAGTCGCTTCAGGGTGCGCCGTTTTGTGGGCGGTCTTATTTACGTGGCTCACCTTCGACAGCAACCGGAACTCTCTAATAACTAAAGTTCCTCGGGTGAATAATATAAACTCACTACACCGGTATGTTTTAGTGCTTTCATGGCGAGTTTACTGACAGACATATTTAAGTAAGAAAGTATGTCTTACCTTATACACACACCATAATAATACTGGTATGTTGAAGCACAGTACAATCCATCAAGCGGTGCGGCTTCATAGCTTACCAAAGTGGTACTAAAACATTTTGATAGATTTTTGACCACTGTGTGTAATGTTCTATATTTTCAATGGAACATATAACATTTTGGTGTTGTTTACTTGAGTCATTTTGCAGTCTACGTGTATCTCTTATGTGTGACTGCCATCTACTGGTCACACTTATCATTTCACCATGTACCCAATAAAATAGCTTTGAGGTCGGTAAGCACACCCAGAATTATTCCGTACATTAGGCGCACCGGCTTATAAGGCGCACTGTCGAGTTTTGAAAAAAATGAAAGGATTTTAAGTGCGCCTTATACTCCAAAAAATACCGTAGTTGAATATTCTGTAGTAGATACAAAGTCTCCAAGGCAGAAGCATGCTAGAAAGTATACAGTAACAAATGTGTCTGCATCATTCAACTTACTCAGTCATGAGCTTAACATATAGAATTATTGTCATCAGTAGTTGTCACCAAAACAACAACAATTACAACTCAACTTCAACTTAAAGAGCATAGGTCCCTTACAGACAGTTAATAATACGTAATAATACCTCCCATTGTTGTTTGTGTTATTTCAATTGATCAAGCCTTTTTCTAACATTCCACGTTACAAAATAACAAAAGCACGTGTTATTCATGCTAATATGGTATCGGATCAATATTGATACTCAAGGCTCAATAAAAGTAAGAAAGTTGTATGGTGACACCCCTATTATTGGCCATAAAATGAGGTACACCTGCAGAAATAGATTGTAAAGAAGAATATATCACAAATGCTGCCTTTAAAAAGTAGATCTGGGGCCGTATTAATCAAGCTTCTTAGAATGACTCCTAAGAAGTCTGCTAAGAGTTGACTTAAGAGTAAATAAATTCTTCGCTGAAAGCTGCACTTAAAAGTTAGTTATCAAGCGTCTTACTCACACTTTCAGCGAAGTGTAGGACTGAATCTTAAGTGTCACACTCAGAGCTGAATTACGACATTACTATGTGCCGTAAACGCAATTTTAGGTGACGTCATTTCTGTGTCCATAGAAATGACCAATCACGGAAGGGAATCCCTTGTCTAAGAATAAAGAAATATCTTGGAAATATTTAAGTGGACAATGGGAGTGTATATTTTGACAATAAACTACAAAATAATACGAAACAAACAAACAATATTGGCTTTGAATCAAAAATAAATGTTTCCTTGTTGCACCTTTCCTGCTTCCTGCTCCCAGACCGTAGTCGAAGAGCGCAGGGGAGACACTTCTCCAGGGCCGATGTATGCTCGGGGCAACACCCTTCACTTTACCCGGCAGTGGGTCTCCACAGCGGACGACTTTAGGGTGAAAGATGAGTCCGGCGATTAGTTGCAAATCTTGCTTTATTGATTGCTTGCACACAGCCAATCCAACACAAAACAAACTAGTCCCCGCCCGCACTCACGCTACCGCTCCCTCTCTTCTCTCGCCCACACACTCTCTGACGTCACTCACCTCACATGCTGTCACCTATTAAAGGGACACACACACACATACGCTACTCTCATAACATTTTCTTTCCAATTCATTAATTAGGCAACTAATTTGAAACTGGTGTGGGTGGCTCTATATATACTAGCCCACTGCAGCCACATGCAGAAATCAACATGGAATCGAAACTTATTAAATCTGTGACAAAAATAATACACGCTCTGTCTAAACGATACCGTTTGATCAGCTGCTCGTCATCAAACAAAGCCAAGACATCCTTCCGCTCCCTGAACGTTTGTGCACGTCTCTCTCGCCTCAGTGCCATCCCCTGCTGGCAACTCCTAACCACTTAGGACACCTTCGAAAGTCTCTTAAATATCGTGGAGAGTAGGAGTGATTCTTAGACTTAAGAAAGTTGATAAATAGCTTTTATTCTTAAGTTTGAGAGTAGGACTAAATTTCGCAAATTCTCAGGACTTAAAGGCCTACTGAAATGAATTTTTTTTTATTTAAACGGGGATAGCAGATCCATTCTATGTGTCATACTTGATCATTTCGCTATATTGCCATATTTTTGCTGAAAGGATTTAGTATAGAAAAACCACGATAAAGATCGCAACTTTTGGTGTCTGACAAAAAAAAAGCCTTGCCCCTACCGGAAGTAGCGTGATGTAGTCAGCTGAATATTTCCACAAAGTTCCCTATTGTTTACAATGATGGCGGCCAGAAGCGAGAGCGATTCGGACCGAGAAAGCGACGATTTCCCCATTAATTTGAGCGAGGATGAAAGATTCGTGGATGAGGAACTTTAGAGTGCAGTTCAAGACATATCTTTTTTCGCTCTGACCGTAACTTAGGTACAAGCTGGCTCATTGGATTCCACACTCTCCTTTTTCTATTGTGGATCACGGATTTGTATTTTAAACCACCTCGGATACTATATCCTCTTGAAAATGAGAGTCGAGAACGCAAAATGGACATTCACAGTGACTTTTATCTCCACGACAATACATCGGTGAAACACTTTAGCTACAAGCTAACGTGATAGCATTGTGCTTTAACTGCATATAGAAACAAAATAAATAAACCTCTGACTGGAAGGATAGATAGAAAATCAACAATACTATTAAACCGTGGACATGTAAATACACGGTTAATGCTTTCCAGGCTGGCGAAGGTTAACAATGCTGTGCTAACGACGCCAATGAAGCTAACTTAGCAACCGGACCTCATAGAGCTATGCTAAAAACATCAGCTCTCCACCTACGCCAGCCAGCCTTCATCTGCTCATCAACACCCGTGCTCACCTGCGTTCCAACGATCGACGGTGCGACGAAGGACTTCACCCGATCACAGATGCGGTTGGCGGCCTGTAGACGTAGGAAGTCAAGGTGAGGTCACCGGCTAGCACGTCTGCTCTCCAACAAAGTCCTCCGATTGTGTTGCTGTAGTCCGCCGCCGCCGCTAATACACCGATCCCACCTACAACTTTCTTCTTTGCAGTCTCCATTGTTCATTAAACAAATTGCAAAAGAGTCACCAACACAGATGTCCAGAATACTGTGGAATTATGAAATGAAAACAGAGCTTTTTGTATAGGATTCTACGGGGTACCAATACTTCCGTTTAACTGACTACGTCACGCGCATACGTCATCATACCGAGACGTTTCAGCCGGATATTTCCCGGGAAATTTAAAATGTCACTTTATAAGTTAACCCGGCCGTATTGGCATGTGTTGCAATGTTAAGATTTCATCATTGATATATAAACTATCAGACTGACTTTCAGTAGGCCTTTAAGTGTAAAATGGCACTCTAAGACACTTGATAAATACGGCCTCTGATCAGCAATAGTGGAATCCTTCCTTCCTCCTGTAGTGTACCATGTGTATGAATCATAAATACACATGGCAAGTGTAACATCTGGAATAATCTGCTGTGTGACAACTCGGCTTAAACACATGAGCTCTGTTCTCCAACGTTATCATTGCTCTCTTGCTCTTATCATCACTTTGTTTCTGTTGCTGTCATCATGAAATATTTCTACTGGGGAAGAAAACACATTGTCTTCACTCCCTCGTCCCTGAAAAACAACAACAACCCAAGAACAAACTCTTATGGACTCAGTAAAACAGATGTGCTCACATGTGGAGCCAGCAGCTGTCCGCTACATCGAGGAGGTGTGTGTGGCATTGAGGTGATGAACGGAACCCGATCTCCTCCTGCTCATGTCGGAACCCCGCTGTTAGCACCTCTCCCTTTCCCCGGTTCCTTACTTATCACAGCTGACAAGGAATTTACTCTAGTATTCTTTCTCTGATGCATGTTGGAAAAAGCTGGAGCCTCTCACAATAAGCATTGTTGTACAGTTGGCCCTCGCTACATCACGCTTCCAACATTGTGGCTTCACCACCTTTAAAAATAAAAAATAAAAAAATAAAAAAAATAAAAAAAAGCTTATTCTCCATATTTTTGGAGAAAAATAAATAAAGTTGTATTTGTGTCGTATGTATTTAACATGCAAAGAGAACATTTGCAGGAGCCTACACCTTTGTATGAGGGGCCGTTAGGGGCATTATTCAGAATGACCTCTTACATACATTACTGAAATGCTCTCACATAAACAACTGAAAAATGATTCTCTCATTCACACTACTGAAATCATTTCATACACACAAACATGTTTACTACCTTCTAAACGCATTTTTCAATATTATGAGAACCTTCTGGACATGAAATAACACCATTTTAATCCAATACAATAATAATCTGACTGGCTTGGTCTCATCTAGTGGCCATTGTTACTGTAATATTGATATTTTAAGTTAATTTAGCCATTGTTGTTCTTGAAAATGCTTAATTTAGGGCACATATGTCATAGAATATGCTTAAAAAAACTAACAAACTAATTTTGGGGGGTACAACCCATTAAGTGGACCTGCTTTATTTCTTATGGGAAAAATTGCTTTGTACTTTGTATGATTTACCATATTTTTTTGGACTATAAGGCGCACTTAAAATCCTTTCATTTTCTCAAAACTCGACAGTGCGCCTTATAACCCGGTGCGCCTTATGTACAGAATAATTTGGGTTGTGCTTGCTGACCTCGAAGCTATTTTATTTGGTACATGGTGAAATGATAAGTGTTACCAGTAGATGGCAGTCACACATAAGAGATACGTGCATACTGCAGTATGATGGCAGTCACACATAAGAGATGCGTGTAGACTGCAATATGACTCAAGTAAACAACACAAAAATGTTATATGTTCCATTGAAAATATAGAACATTACACAAGGCGCTCAAAAACCTATCAAAATGTTTTAGTACGACTTTGGTAAGCTATGACGCTGCACCGCTTGATGGATTGTACGGTGCTTCAACATACCAGTATTATTATGGTGTGTGTATAAGGTAAGACATTTTATCTGGCGTTTTGTTTCGCAATATTATGCAAAAGCAACTTTTCTTACCTTCTGGTACCTGCTGATCTGTATTTGGGATCTGCATAAGTCCTGAAAATGTTGGCGCGTCCGCCTTTGTAGTCCGTGCCGACAACGTAGTCGATAAGCTTCTTCTTTTTCTCTATCTTCTTGTTATGGGACATTCATCCTCCGCTGTTGCCATTTCTAATATAAAGTAGTGTAAAGTTCTTACTTATATCTGTCAGTAAACTCGCCATGAAAGTGCTAAAACATACCGGTGTAGTGAGTTTACATTATTCACCCAAGGAACTTCAGTTATTGGAGAGTTCCGGTCGGACGGTTTTTCACGGGACACATTTCCGGCCTTGTTGTTTGTTGCACTAGTGAGCCACTTGTTGATTGAAGTAAAGTCTGAATGTCATTTGTCATTTGACACTTCTTCCACTCCCGTCCTTGCACGCTACACCGCTACAACAAAGATGACGGGGAGAAGACGCTGTCCAAGGTGAGCCACGTAAATAAGACCGCCCACAAAACGGCGCATCCTGAAGCGACTGTCAGAAAGCTACTTGAAGATGATCTGTAAAACATCATCTATGCAACATTTTGACCAAAGAACCACCATTACATGTTAGGTAGACCACAAGGAAGTCTTTTACATTTAGAAAAACATCCTTAATGAACTGGTGCGCCTTTTGTATGAAAATAGACCTGACTCAACCCGCTCATCGGCAGTGCGCCTTATAATCTGGTGCGTCCTATGGTCCGTAAAAATACGGTATATACAGTATAAATGATACTTACAAATATTGACATGTGTCATGTTTTAGACTGTGATATTGTTCAATTAAGGACACTTATTTTGTATGTCGAATGTGTATGCTTAGCTGTTGTGTAGGGGCTAGCTCATAGCAGCATATAGCTCTGTATTTCGGTACTTTTCAATACTTTTCTAAATAAACGGCACCCCACTAAACTTGCATTATTGGCTTTATTTTAACAAAAAAATATTACGGTACATTAAACATATGTTTCTTATTGCAAGTTTTTCCTCAAATAAAATAGTGAACATACTAGACAACTTGTCTTTTATTAGCAAGTAAGCAAACAAAGACTCCTAATTTAGCTGCTGACATATGCAGTAACATAATGTGTCATTAATCCACTTGTCCATTTACTGATAACATCTGCTTATTTGCAGTTTCAACATGTTCTATCTACACTTTTGTTAAAAAATCACTTATTCTCCTGTTGTTTGGATGCTTTACATTAGTTTTGGATGACACCACACATTTGGGTACCAATCGGATACCAAGTAGTTACAGGATTATACATTGGTCATAATTTAAGTCCTCATGTGTCCAGAGACGTATTTCCTGAGTTTATAAACATAATATAAAGAAAAAAAACAACGAAAGAAAAAATATCTATGTTATCATAGTAGTATCGACTAGATACGCTCCTGTACTTGGTATCATTACAGTGGATGTCAGGTGTAGATCCACCCATGGCGTTTGTTTACATTGTGACACTGGTGAGCTATTGTATCCTCCTACGGTGTGTAGTGAAGCACGTTTAGCTATTCCTCATCCTGCAGGGATGATACTTGTAAGAAACGTACTTTATTTGTCGTCATGGAGGCGAGGATTAGTGATTTAGAATGGACTTTAGCTGCTAGCTAGCTAGCCATGTCTTAAAGCACCTCTTCCTGAGGGCGTTTCAGTGTTATAACTTCACCTTTATCTTTAGTTTTTAAGCCAAAATGCGTCCATTCCCCCTTTTCTGTCTACACACTGTGTCTGCTTGTAAGTACTCTGTGATTGTGTGCTGCCGAACATGCTCCTCTGCTCGTAAAACCAGCAATGACACAACTTGACGACGACGGGGGGGCGCGGAGGACCGGTACGTTTTAGAGGCGGTATAGTACCGAATATGATTCATTAGTATCGCGGTGCTATACTAATACTAGTATACTGTACAACCCTAGTAGGCACATTGTAAAGTAAAAATAGCCAGCGGGTGATCAAACCTGACATGTTTGGATGTTGTCATCACGGGCCCTCGCTCAGACAGTGTCGTTCCTATACAAAGTTGTTTACCAGAGGCAGCAAATAAACACAGCTTATCGAAGCAAATCCATTTTTGAGGAGCTAAATAAGGTAATGGAAGTGAGGATATAGGTCCTGTGACACTTATATGTATAGAGCGAGATCCATTTAGTGTGTTTACCAGCCCTCATGTGCACACGCTCGGCTCCAGGCCAAGTTTCCATGCGCTGAGGTGATGCGAACATCCATCTACACACACGCACACACACACACACGCACACACACACACACCATCCATCTGCACAGTAGCACAAACAAGGCCACTGACAACAGGCACAAACCAACGTGAGCACATACTGAGGGTGAGCGAGTGAGAGTAGATACACCAATTAATGGCTTCTATCAATATTGCAATATAAACTATGCATGTGCCATAGGTTCCACATGTTTATATCAATATATATACAGTATATATACAGTGTTTCCCATAAACTGCCAAGATACCTGTGGCGGTGGGGGCGTGGCTATGGGCGTGATCACCATGACATCATCGAGCAATTTGCATAATTTACTACAATGATATGATTTTCTCTAAAAAGGCTCAAAAAATGTATACTTACTAATTAATAATAACTGTTTTGTTTTAAACGTCCATCCATCCATCCATTTTACAATATAATTACAACACTTTATGTACATATTTATATACAGATTTGAACAATAAGTTATTCACTGAAATATATTTATTCATTGTGGTTCTTACAAAAAATATATCTTATAAAATATAAAAGCTAAAATGTCTCTTAAAGCTCTGCCCCTTTAATTAGTGCATACTAAATCATTTAACTTTAGCCTACTACTACAAGCATATTATTTACCAGCAACATAAAGTGAAACAGAGGCAGAGGTGTCCTGCCACAGTCAGTAACAAATAAACAGAAAACAGTAGTGGTCAAATACAAATAAGGCAACAAGAGAAGTATCCTACACTTCTCTTTTGTAAAGTAAATCTGAACAGCCTATATGGGCATCTACATCAACTATATGATTTGCCTGAGAAGCTGGACAGGACAAAAAATAAAAAAAATATTATAATTTTTTTTTTAATTGTTTTTTTTATTTGTGGCGGATGTAATTCTTTCATGGCGGGCCGCCACAAATAAATGAATGTGTGGGAAACACTGATATATATATATATTAATATATAAAGCAGAGATAATGAAAGCCATCACAACAGTACTGTAATCTCTTCTCGCATGCAAATACGGGCCGTCTGTCGCTGTCCCTGCTGTCAAAATTCACTCTTGAGAGTAAGGAATGATTACAATAGACGAGGGTTGTCTCCATACCAATATTTTGGTACCGGTACCAAAATGTATTTCGATACTTTCATACTTTTCTAAATAAAAGGGACCACAAAAAATGGCATTATGGCTTTAGTTTAACACAAAATATTCGGGTACATTAAACATATGTTTATTATTGCAATTTAGTCCTTAAATAAAATAGTGAACATACTAAACAACGTGTCTTTTAGTAGTAAGTAAACAAACAAAGGCTCCTACTTAGTCTGCTGACATATGCAGTAACATATTGTGTCATTTATACACCTATTATTTTGGCAAAATGATAAAGGACAAGCTGTAAAAATGGATTATTAATCTACATGTTCATTTACTGTTAATATCTGCTTATTTTCAGTTTCAAAATGTTCTATCTACACTTCTGTTAAAATGTAATAATCACTTATTCTTCTCGTTTAAAACTTTACATTAGTTTTGGACGATACCACAAATTTAGGTATCAATGCGATACCAATTAGTTATAGGATCATACATTGGTCATATTCAAAGTCCTCATGTGTCCAGGGACGTATTTCCTGAGTTTATAAACATAATATGAATTTAAAAAAAACAAATCAAAGATTTTGTGACGATAAAAAACATAGATGTAATCATAGTAGTATCGACTTTGTACTTGGTATCATTACAGTGGATGTCAGGTGTAGATCCACCCATGGCGTTTGTTTACATTGTGACGCCGGTGAGCTACGGTGTGTAGTGAAGCATGTTTAGCTATTCCTCGTCCTGCAGGGATGATACTTGTAAGAAACGTACTTTATTTGTCGCCATGGAGGCGAGGATTAGTGATTTAGAAGTAGCTAAAACAATCCCGACTGCGGATGGACGTTAGCCGCTAGCTAGCTAGCCATGTCTTAAAGCACCTCTTCCTGAGGGCGTTTCAGTGTTATAACTTCACCTTTATCTTTAATTTTTAAGCCAAAATGCGTCCGTTCTCCCTTTTCTGTCTACACACTGTGTCTGCTTGTAAGTACTCTGTGATTGAGCGCTGCCGAACATGCTCCTCTGCTCGTAAAACCGGAAATGTCACGACGTGACGACGCGCCGCCAATAATAACAAATTGTGAACCGGTACTTTTCAAACAGAGTATAGTACCGTTTTTGATTCATTAGTACCCGCGATACTATACTAGTACCGGTATACCGTACAACCCTAATGTAAACATACAGAAGACGACACTATGGTGACTTTTATCTACAATTATGTAAAGTCGTCTTCTGAGAAATGTACACTAAAATACAGAGGAGCCTCTCTTTGGAATAAACAACCCTCAGGTCTGCAATTCACAACTGCATTTTATTACTTCCACAAACAATTAAAGGCTATTTTGGCCTGGAGTGAGCTATGAATACCATGAATTGATTAACGTGGACCTCCGACTTAAACAAGTTGGTTGTTGAGACTTTTATTAGTAGATTGCACAGTACAGTACATATTCCGTACAATTGACCACTAAATGGTAACACCCGAATAAGTTTTTCAACTTCCATGTTAATCAATTCATGGTATTCATAGCTCACTCAAGGCCAAAATAGCCTTTAATTTAACTCTCACCATTATGTTAGATCCACTATGGACTGGACTTTCACAACATTATGTCAGACCCCACTCGACATCCATTGCACCTGGTCTCCCCTAGAGGGGGGTGTTACCCACATCTGCGGTCCTCTCCAAGGTTTCTCATAGTCATTCTCATCGACGTCCCACTGGGTTGTGAGTTTTTCCTTGACCTTATGTGGGCGCTGAGCCGCGGATGTCGTTGTGGCTTGTGCAGCCCTTTGAGACACTTGTGATTTAGGGCTATATAACATGAATGAACATTGAATTGTTTGTGAAAGTAATAAAATGCAGTTGTGGATTGAAGACCTGAGGGTTGAAAAACTTATTGGGGTGTTACCATTTAGTGGTCAATTGTACGGAATATGTACTGTACTGTGCAATCTACTAATAAAAGTTTCAATTAGGGGATGTCCGATAATGGCTTTTTGCCGATATTGTCCAACTCTTTAATTACCCGATATCAACCGATACCGATATCAACCGATACTGATATATACAGTCGTGGAATTAACACATTATTATGCCTAATTTGGACAACCAGGTATGGTGAAGATAAGGTCCTTTTTTTTTAAAATTAATAAAATAAAATAAGATCAATAAATTAAAAACATTTTCTTGAATAAAAAAGAAAGTAAAACAATATAAAAACAGTTACATAGAAACTAGTAATTAATGAAAATGAGTAAAATTAACTGTTAAAGGTTAGTAATATTAGTGGAGCAGCAGCACGCACAATCATGTGTGCTTACGGACTGTATCCCTTGCAGACAGTATTGATATATATTGATATATAATGTAGGAAGCAGAATATTAATAACAGAAAGAAACAACCCTTTTGTGTGAATGAGTGTAAATGGGGGAGGGAGGTTTTTTGGGTTGGTGCACTAATTGTAAGTGTATCTTGTGTTTTTTATGTTGATTTAATAAAAAATAAAAAAAATAAAAAATGATACCGATAATTAAAAAAACGATACCGATATTTTACGATATTACATTTTAAAGCATTTTATCGGCCGATAATATCGGCAGGGCCGATATTATTGGACATCTCTAGTTTCAATCAATCAATCAATCAATGAGGAGTATGTTTATGGTATTGCATTTGACTTGTCCAGTCAGAAAGCGGCTTGAAGATGATCTGTAAAACATCATCTACAGTGTTTCCCACACATTCATTTATTTGTGGCGGCCCGCCATGAAAGAATTACGTCCACCACCAATAGATTTTTTTTTGTTTTTTTTTGTCCTGTCCAGCTTCTCAGGCAAATCATATAGTTGATGTAGATGCCCATATAGGCTGTTCAGATTTACTTTACAAAAGAGAAGTGAAGGATACTTCTCTTGTTGCCTTATTTGTATTTGACCACTACTGTTTTCTGTTTATTTGTTACTGACTGTGGCAGGACACCTCTGCCTCTGTTTCACTTTATGTTGCTGGTAAATAATATGGTTGTAGTAGTAGGCTAAAGTTACATTATTTAGTATGCACTAATTAAAGGGGCAGAGCTTTAAGAGACATTTTAGCTTTTATATTTTATAAAATATATTTTTTGTAAGAACCACAATTAATAAATATATTTCAGTGAATAACTTATTGTTCAAATCTGTATATAAATTATGTACATAAAGTGTTGTAATTATATTGTAAAATGGATGGATGGATGGACGCGTTTAAAACAAAACTGTTATTAATTAGTAAGTATACATTTTTTGAGAAAATCATATCATTGTAGTAAATTATGCAAATTACTCGATGATGTCACAGTGACCACGCCCATAGCCACGCCCCCACCGCCACAGGTATCTTGGCAGTTTATGGGAAACACTGATCTATGCAACATTTTGACCAAAGAACCACCATTACATGTTATGTAGACCACAAGGAAGTATTTTATATGTAGAAACAACAAAAAAATCATGAATTTGGAGACACATTTTCCCCACAAATCAACACAAAATAATAATGTAAACAGAAATGTCTATTTTCTTCGAAATTGTTCGAAGGCTAAAAGATGCTGTTGACGGTATTGCTCGGTTGGCGGAGCGGCCGTGCCAGCAACTTGAGGGTTCCAGCTTCGATCCCCGGTTCCCCCATCCTAGTCACTGCCGTTGTGTCCTCGGGCAAGACACTTCACCCACCTGCTCCCAGTGCCATCCACACTGGTTTAAATGTAACTCAGATATTGGGTTTCACTATGTAAAAGCGCTTTGAGTCACTAGAGAAAAGCGCTATATAAATACAATTCACTTCACTAATGAATTAAACAAACTCTATACTCTCGGCAGGGTCCTTGAGGGTGCACTGGAGTTTGCCCAACCAGTCTACATGTGTTTTGTGGACTTGGAGAAGGCATTGGACCGTGTCCCTCGGGAAGTCCTGTGGGGAGTGCTCAGAGAGTATGGAGTATCGGACTGTCTGATTGTGGCGGTCCGCTCCCTGTATGATCAGTGCCAGAGCTTGGTCCGCATTGCCGGCAGTAAGTCGGACACGTTTCCAGTGAGGGTTGGACTCCGCCAAGGCTGACCTTTGTCACCCTTTCTGTTCTGAACTTTTATGGACAGAATTTCAAGGCGCAGTCAAGGCGTTGAGGGGATCTGGTTTGGTGGCTGCAGGATTAGGTCTCTGCTTTTTGCAGATGATGTGGTCCTGATGGCTTCATCTGGCCAGGATCTTCAGCTCTCGCTGGATCGGTTCGCAGCTGAGTGTGAAGCGACTGGGATGAGAATCAGCACCTCCAAGTCAGAGTCCATGGTTCTCGCCCGGAAAAGGGTGGAGTGCCATCTCCGGGTTGGGGAGGAGACCCTGCCCCAAGCGGAGGAGTTCAAGTACCTCGGAGTCTTGTTCACGAGTGAGGGAAGAGTGGATGGTGAGATCGACAGGCGGATCGGTGCGGCGTCTTCAGTAATGCGGACGCTGTATCGATCCGTTGTGGTGAAGAAGGAGCTGAGCCGGAAGGCAAAGCTCTCAATTTACCGGTCGATCTACGTTCCCATCCTCACCTATGGTCATGAGCTTTGGGTTATGACCGAAAGGACAAGATCACGGGTACAAGCGGCCCAAATGAGTTTCCTCCGCCGGGTGGCGGGTCTCTCCCTTAGAGATAGGGTGAGAAGCTCTGCCATCCGGGGGGAGCTCAAAGTAAAGCCACTGCTCCTCCACGTCGAGAGGAGCCAGTTGAGGTGGTTCGGGCATCTGGTCAGGATGCCACCCGAACGCCTCCCTAGGGAGGTGTTTAGGGCACGTCCGCCCGGTAGGAGGCCACGGGGAAGACCCAGGACACGTTGGGAAGACTATGTTGGCCTGGGAACGCCTCGGGATCCCCCGGGAAGAGCTGGACGAAGTGGCTGGGGAGAGGGAAGTCTGGGTTTCCCTGCTTAGGCTGCTGCCCCCGCGACCCGACCTCGGATAAGCGGAAGAAGATGGATGGATGGATGGATAATGAATTAAACTCCCAGGGAAGCAAAACAAGGCAGGTTAATACATCCCAGCCATACAATGCAAAACATTGTCCCTGTTGGCAGGGAGCAGGAAGACCATTATTCTCAGCCTTCGGACAAAAAAGGGGCAACTTGAGAGCACATCTGTCAACATATTAAACAAACACGTATATTCTTCTAAGCCTGGTGTGTTAAAAAATGTATTATGTGCTGCCGGCATGCAAACACCAAAAAAAGAACATTCCCAAGAATGAAGGGGCAGAATATTGAAATGAAATTAGGAGTTGATTCAGTGGTGTGGGTGGCATGCAGCGCTGCGGGCACAGACAGAGGGAATGTTGAAACACTCCTTCAGATGAATAATGCAACGCTGTGCTTTGTGGGAGGGAGAACGAAGCCACTCCTTTAACGCGCATACTCCACTGTATATGCAGGAGTCGGGAAAGTTGCATAAGAGTTTTGAATGTACAAAACCCAAAAGCAGTGAAGTTGGCACGTTGTGTAAATGGTAAATAAAAACAGAATACAATGATTTGCAAATCCTTTTCAACTTATATTCAATTGAATAGACTGCAAAGACAAGATACTTAACGTTCAAACTGGTAAACGTTGTTATTTTTTGCAAATATTAGCTCATTTGGAATTTGATGCCTTGCAACATGTTACAAAAAAGCTGGATTTCACCATCTACGGTCTGTAATATCATCAAAAGGTTCAGAGAATCTGGAGAAATCACTGCACGTAAGCCATGATATTACGGACCTTCGATTTCTCAGGTGGTACTGCATCAAAAAGCGACAGTGTGTAAAGGATATCGGAAATATCAGGGGTTTTCTTTTTTCTCATTTACTGTCATTAATTACGATGAATCCAAATAAAAAGTGTGTAAATGGTAAATAAAAACAGAATACAATGATTTGCAACTCCTTTTCAACTTATATTCAATTGAATAGACTGCAAAGACAAGATATTTAACGTTCGAACTGCAAAACTGTGTTATTTTTTGCAAATATTAGCTCATTTAATCCCACATACCGAAGTGGTAAATATTTAAAAGATTATAGATATTTATTAATGATATATTATTATTTATTTATTTACAATTAGAAGTTTCTTTTTTTTTTAAAGCTTTCCATTTCAGCCCAATAAGATTAGTGGTGTTATAGTGAAAATCATAAACTAATCCAAACTCTGCACAAGTTAACACATTTAGTAGCATATACAAACCCCAAAAGCAGTGAATTTGGCACAATTGTGTAAATGGTAAATAAAAACAGAATACAATGATTTGCAACTCCTTTTCAACTTATATTCAATTGAATAGACTGCAAAGACAAGATACTTAACGTTCAAACTGGTAAACGTTGTTATTTTTTGCAAATATTAGCTCATTTGGAATTTGATGCCTTGCAACATGTTACAAAAAAGCTGGCACAAGTGGAAAAAAAGACTGAGAAAGTTGAGGAATGCTCATCAAACACTTATTTGGAACATCCCACAGGTGAACAGGCTAATTGGGAACAGGTGGGTGCCATGATTGGGTATAAAAGCTGCTTCCATGAAATGCTCAGTCATTCACAAAACAAGGACGGGGCGAGAGTCACCACTTTGTCAACAAATGCGTGAGCAAATTGTTTAAGAACAACATTTCTCAACCAGCTATTGCAAGGAATTTAGGGATTTCACCATCTACGCTCCGTAATATCATCAAAAGGTTCAGAGAATCTGGAGAAATCACTGCACGTAAGCAATGATATTACGGACCTTCGATCCCTCAGGCGGTACTGCATCAAAAAGCGACATCAGTGTGTAAAGGATATCACCACATGGGCTGAGGAACACTTCGAAAAACCACCGTCAGTAACTACAGTTTGTCGCTACATCTGTAAGTGCAATTTAAAACTCTACTATACAAAGCGAAAGCCATTTATCAACAACACCCAGAAACGCCGCTTGCTTCGCTGGGCCCGAGCTCAACTAAGATGAAGTAATGCAAAGTGGAAAAGTGTTCTGACGAGTCCACATTTCAAATTGTTTTTGGAAACTGTGTACGCCTTGTCCTCCGGAAACAAAGAGGAAAAGAACCATCCGGGTTGTTCTAGGCGCAAAATTCAAAAGCCAGCATCTGTGATGGTATGGGGGTGTATTAGTGCCCAAGACATGGGTAACTTACACATCTGTGAAGGCACCATTAATGCTGAAAGGTACATACAGGTTTTGGAGCAACATATGTTGCCATCCAAGCAACGTTACCATGGACGCCCCTGCTTATTTCAGCAAGACAATGCCAAGCCACGTGTTACAACAGCGTGGCTTCATAGTAAAAGAGTGTGGGTACTAGACTGGCCTGCCTGTAGTCCAGACCTGTCTCCTATTGAAAATGTGTGGTGCATTATGAAGCCTAAAATACCACAAGGGAGACCCCCGGACTGTTGAACAACTTAAGCTGTACATCAAGCAAGAATGAAAAAATTCAAAAATGTGTCTCCTCAATTCCCAAACGTTTACTGAGTGTTGTTAAAAGGAAAGGCCATGTAACACAGTGGTAAACATTTTTCTTTTTGTTAAAATAAAAATACTAAAGACAAATATGTGCTTGACTTATGATTTGAAAGCAGGTTTTCCATCCAACTGTACACTGTAAAAATAACAATACTGGAGACTATACAGTAAAACATTTGCAGTTTAATAGCTAGGATTTTGTCCTACAAAAATTATAGTTTCCTTTTTCCATTTACAGTAATATGCTGTAAAAAAATGTGTACATATTCCGTTTTTGAGGTGGTCTGTCATAACGTTTTTAGAACTCTATCGGATATTGTGACTTTTGGTATTAGTGTTCCTGAATAAATGGACCCAAACACACAAACTATACAGCAGATTTTACAGCTAAATGTGTATATATAATTCAGTGTTTCCCACACATTCATTTATTTGTGGCGGCCCGCCACGAAAGAATTACGTCCGCCACAAATAAAAAAATAAAAAATAAATAAAAACCTTTTTTTAATTTTTTTTTGTCCTGTCCAGCTTCTCGGGCAAATCATATAGTTGATGTAGATGCCCATATAGGCTGTTCAGATTTACTTTACAAAAGAGAAGTGTAGGATACTTCTCTTGTTGCCTTATTTGTATTTGACCACTACTGTTTTCTGTTTATTTGTTACTGACTGTGGCAGGACACCTCTGCCTCTGTTTCACTTTATGTTGCTGGTAAATAATATGGTTGTAGTAGTAGGCTAAAGTTAAATTATTTAGTATGCACTAATTAAAGGGGCAGAGCTTTAAGAGACATTTTAGCTTTTATATTTTACAAGATATATTTTTTGTAAGAACCACAATTAATAAATATATTTCAGTGAATAACTTATTGTTCAAATCTGTATATAAATATGTACATAAAGTGTTGTAATTATATTGTAAAATGGATGGATGGATGGACGTTTAAAACAAAACTGTTATTATTAATTAGTAAGTATACATTTTTTGAGCCTTTTTAGAGAAAATCATATCATTGTAGTAAATTACTCGATGATGTCATGGTGACCACGCCCATAGCCACGCCCCCACCGCCACAGGTATCTTGGCAGTTTATGGGAAACACTGTAATTTATACACACATACACATTGGCCCCCCCAGACACATTTTTTTCTCTCAATGTGGCCCCCGAGTCAAAATATTTGCCCTGCTCTGCTATAATCAAATGCAAAGGCAATTGTATAATAATATCTTGAGGTGAACCCTCATACATTTATATGCATAAATGGCCCTCTGAGGCCAGCCACAACTGCGATGTGGCCCTCAGTGAAAACCAGTTTGACTCCCCTGGTGTAGAACATCCCCACTTTCCCCTCCACTTAGGAGCTCCTGGGTATGCCTGAACAACGTAAGTGTTGTGTGTCGACCGACAGAAAAGCAGCTCACTTGTTTACTCGTCGGAAAGTTGCTGTTGAGCAACTTTGCCCATGAGCCTGCGTTTTCCCAAACAAGTGAATGGAGCCTAAGAATGTGTTTCTGGGGCCGTGGCATCCCTCGTGTTTACAAAAACATGTAAAGTGATGTGGAAGTGGGTCAGCGGGCTCTCCCCGGCCCAGATGCCCGTGTATGAAAGCTGACTTTTGTGTGCTGGCTAAAGCTGGTAAAAGGTTAATGCTGGTGTTTTTCCTGGCACCCTCGCTTGTCCAAACACTGACATCCCAGTAGGACGTTGGAGCCCGCTGCGTCCTACTGGGGGCCACAATGTAGCTTTACATTATTGGCATTGAATGAAGAAGCACATTTGCTCTCCATAGAATTATTTAGCATGAGCTTAGAAATGAGCATGTCCTGCATTGTCTGAGTGTTAAAAACTTCTATTTAAAATACAAAACCTAAAAGCAGTGAAGTTGGCACGTTGTGTAAGTCGTAAATAAAAACAGAATACAATGATTTGCAAATCCTTTTCAACTTATATTCAATTGAATAGACTGCAGAGACAAGATATTTCATGTTCCAACTTAGAAACTTGTTGTTTTTTTTGCAAATAATCATTAACTTAGAATTTAATGGCAGCAACACGTTGCAAAAAAGTTGTCACAGGGACATTTTCTGGCCTTTCCTTTTAACAACACTCAGCAAACGTTTGGGAACTGAGGAGACACATTTTTGAAGCTTTTCAGGTGGAATTCTTTCCAATTCTTGCTTGATGTACAGCTTAAGTTGTTCAACAGTCCGTTGGTCTCCGTTGTGGTATTTTAGGCTTCATAATGCGCCACACATTTTCAATGGGAGACAGGTCTGGGGCCGTACTTATCAAGCTTGTTAGAGTGCCATTTTACACTTAAGTCCTGAGAATTTGCGAAATTTAGTCCTACTCTCAAACTTAAGAATAAAAGCTTTTTATCAACGTTCTTAAGTCTAAGAATCACTCCTACTCTCCACGATATTTAAGAGACCTTCAGAGGTGTCTTAAGTGGTTAGGAGTTGCCAGCAGGGGATGGCACTGAGGCGAGAGAGACGTGCGCCAACGTTCAGGGAACGGAACAATGTTTTTTTTTTTGTTTTTTATGACGAGCAGCTGATCAAACGGTATCGTTTAGACAGAGCGGATATTATTTTTGTCACAGATTTAATACTTTTTGATTCCTTGTTGATTTCTGCATGTGTCTGCAGTGGGCTAGTATATATAGAGCCACCCACACCAGTTTCAAATTAGTTGCCTAATTAATGAATTGGAAAGAAAATGTTATGACAGTAGCGTATGTGTGTGGCCGTGAGGTGAGTGACGTCAGTGAGTGTGTGGGCGAGAGAAGAGAGGGAGCGGTAGCGTGAGTGCCGGCGGGGACTAGTTTGTTTTGTATTATTTTGTAGTTTATTGTCAAAATATACACTCCCATTGTCCACTTAAATATTTCCAAGATATTTCCTTATTCTTAGACAACGGATTCCCTTCCGTGATTGGTCATTTCTATGGACACAGAAATGACGTCACCTAAAATTCCGTTTACGGCACATAGTAATGTCGTAATTCAGCTCTGAGTGTGACACTTAAGATTCAGTCCTACACTTCGCTGAAAGTGTGAGTAAGACGCTTGATAACTAACTTTTAAGTGCAGCTTTCAGCGAATAATTTATTTACTCTTAAGTCAACTCTTAGCAGACTTCTTAGGAGTAATTCTAAGAAGCTTGATAAGTACGGCCCCTGGACTACAGACAGGCCAGTCTAGTACCCGCACTCTTTTACTATGAAGCCACGCTGTTGTAACACGTGGCTTGGCGTTGTCTTGCTGAAATAAGCAGGGGCGTCCATTAGTCCATTATAACGTTGCTTGGATGGCAAAGTGTGTTGCTCTAAAAGCTGTATGTACCTTTCAGCATTAATGGTGTCTTCACAGATGTGTAAGTTACACCAGTGGTCCCCAAACTTTTTGTAGCTGCGGACCGGTCAACGCTTGAAAATTTGTCCCACGGACCGGTGGTTTCGAGGGGGGGTGTATTTATCAAATTTTTTTTTTTTTTTTTTTTTTTTTTTTTTACATAAAGAAATACAATCATGTGTGCTTACGGACTGTATCCCTTCAGACTGTATTGATCTATATTGATATATAATGTATATATTGTGTTTTTTATGTTGATTTAATAAAAAAAAGGAAAAAATAAAACAAATTTTTTTTTTTTTTTTTTTTCTAATTTCTTGTGCGGCCCGGTACCAATCGGTCGGGCCGCGGCCCGGTGGTTGGGGACCACTGAGTTACACAACTTCTTTGTGTGGGGCTGGGTCGAGGAAATGGGTATCAAGACTTTCCCGGATAACTGGTGCATGGTTTTTGCCCATGTAAGGTTGTATTTCATGATTTAACTTTGCGTCTTGCAAGGACGCGTCCATGTAAACAAACAGAGACTACTCGCACGCTACAACTGACACCCGTGACTGCATAACTATTTAACAAACTAACTACTAAATCCTCACCATATTTGATCACATTACACTACATTACGGAGTACATACGACAACAGAACAAAATCTGTCGTCGTATGTACTCTGAGACATTTGTGTACAAAACAAACAAGAGTACCGTATTTTCCGGACCATAGGGCGCACCGGATTATCAGGCGCACTGCCGGTGAGCGGGTCTAGTCAGGTCTATTTTCATACAAAAGGCGCACCGGACTGTAGGGCACATTAATGGGGTTATATTATTTATTTTTTGTAAATGTAAAATACTTCCTTGTGGTCTACATAACATGTAATGGTGGTTCTTTGGTCAAAATGTTGCATAGATGATGTTTTACAGATCATCTTCAAGTCGCTTCAGGATGCGGCGTTTTGTGGGCGGTCTTATTTACGTGGCTCACCTTCGACAGCGTCTTCTCCCCGCCATCTTTGTTGTAGCGGTGTAGCGTGCAAGGACGGGAGTGGAAGAAGTGTCAAAAGATGGAGCTAACTGTTTTAATGACATTCGGAAAAGTTGCGTTTGCATAATATTGCGAAACAAAACGCCCGTTAATATGTCTTACCTTATACACACACCATAATAATACTGGTATGTTGAAGCACAGTACAATCCATCAAGCGGTGCGGCTTCGTAGCTTACCAAAGTCGTACTAAAACATTTTAGATTTTTGAGCGCCGTGTGTAATGTTCTATATTTTTTTGGAACATATAACATTTTGGTGTCGTTTACTTGAGTCATGTTGCAGTCTACACGTATCTCTTATGTGTGACTGCCATCTACTGGTCACACTTATCATTTCACCATGTACCAAATAAAATAGCTTCGAGGTCGGTAAGCACAACCAAAATGATTCCGTACATTAGGCGCACCGGGTTATAAGGCGCACTGTCGAGTTTTGAGAAAATGAAATGATTTTAAGTGCGCCTTATAGTCCGAAAAAATACGGTACCTTTCCTGGAAAAGTATCATTGACCCTGACTTTCTGGCTCCTGTTTTTTTGTATATAGTATATACATTGGTATAGAGGTTTAACATGTCTACAAGGATATTTCACATGCCTTTACTGTGTATATAATTGAATTGTGTTTATGTTATGTATAATGTGTATTTATAATATGTTGTACAAAGGACAATTAATAATTTTCGGAAGTTTATTTTGTACTTGACATTGTTTATAGGGTTAGGCGCAATAAGTGTTCAACTTCAGCCTAAACCCTTTCGGTCTGCAACATTTTCATTTTATGAATGTACAACTGTTTGTTTATTTTGTTGACGATTGACCGAAGAATAATAAACCTGAAACTTGAAATATAAAACACAAACAATATCAAGATAATACTTCAATGGGAGATACTAAACGAGTAAAGTATATGAAAAATATATCAAACAAACCAAACTCGTGCGTTCTTCGACTCTGCTCCCTTTGACTGGAGTGTTTGCCACTTTTCTCGTCGTCTTTTGTAAAATCTTGCACTCTTCCACCCTCCTTGGTTAACTCTCCAGGAACTCCGAAGAAATGTTTATCTTTTTCGTGATTTAAACGGTTCGTATAGCTCAGGGGTCGGCAACACAAAATGTTGAAAGAGCCACATTGGACCAAAAATACGAAAACAAATTTGTCTGGAGCCGCAAAAAATTAAAAGCCATATTACATACAGATAGTGTGTCCTGAGATATAAATTTAATTAAGAGGACTTAAAGGAAACTAAATGAGCTCAAATATAGCTACAAATGAGGCATAATGATGCAATACGTACATATCGCTAGCCTAAATAGCATGTTAGCATCGATTAGCTTTCAGTCATGCAGTGACCAAATATGTCTGATTAGCACTCCACACAAGTCAATAACATCAACAAAACTCACCTTTGTGCATTCACGCACAACGTTAAAAGTTTGGTGGACAAAATGAGACAGAAAAAGAAGTGGGATAAAACACGTCCTAGAAAGTCGGAGAAAGTTATACATGTAAACAAACTAAGGTGAGTTCAAGGACCGCCAAAATTAGTAGGACAAAACGGCGCTCGCCAAATACTGGAATCAGTGAAGCATGTTTAATATAAACAGTGTGATTTATAACAATTAGGGAGGTTTGTGTCATGTTTGTCCTCCTACAGAAACCATACTAAAACAAAAAATATATTTTTTCCCCCTCATCTTTTTCCATTTTTCATACATTTTGGAAAAAGCTCCAGAGAGCCACTAGGGTGGCGCTAAAGAGCCGCACGGCTCTAGAGCCGCGGGTTGCCGACCCCCCGGTATAGCTGAAAACAGCGCGAGCATTTCTTTAAAAAAGGCTAAATGGCGCCTAGTACTCATTGAGAACAGACGTTGGCTTGACCACCACGCATATTTCATGTACATCCGAGCAATAGAGTGACGTTCTAGTTATTTATGGTCACAAATCTACTTTTTACAGAGTACTGTTTGCACTGTATTGTAATATCGTTTTAACACTGTGTGGAGAGGCGGGGCCGGCAGTCCGACAGAGAGGCAGGGCACACCGGAGCCCGCTCCAAGATGGCGGCGAGGAGGGGTGGACGGCGGACGAGCAGCGAGGTGGAGTGCGCCGAGATCGACGCCGCAATTATCACCAGGCGCGTGGAGCGCTCAGCTGAGCACAATTTAATAATCCTCGTGAACTGTATAAGAGGGCGGAGATAAGAGAAGGAGCCAGAGAGCGAGAGCGAAAGAGAGCGCGAGGAAGACGACGACGCACACGGCGGAGAAGCGGGAGCGGAGAAGCGAGCAGGAGGAGAACGGAAAGGCTGAAAAGCAACCCGTAAGAGACTTTCTTGCCGAAAAATAAAGAAGTCTAAACCTGCCCGCAACATGTCCTTCCTTGGTGGTCCGTGGAACCCGCACGACATCACGAAACTGTCACACACTGCTAACGTCGAAATCCTTAGTAACTGTTTAGGCGTTGTACATCATTTCCCGGTGTACTTTCAGCGTCGTGCTCCATGTTTTCCACTGACTGTGCGGTTCACAGTCAGTGTGGAGCGCTGTTTGACACACCTGCCATTCGTTTGGTGAGTCGGACACTCACCAGTTGACAATCCCCATCTGAGAGCTTTGTATGCCAGCGTCAGACGGCGCTTGTGCATTGCTGCTTACCTCAGTGAGTTACTGGAACTTTCTATTTTGACTGCTCTTCTCGTGTCGGTGTGCATTCCTTTGTTAGGCTTTATTTAAAAAAGGCACTTTTTGTTCACACTCCGCCGGTCTTCTCTGCTTCCTGGGATCCGGCCAACAATGCCAAGCCGTAACAGCCAGACCGTCTTAGTACTTCCCCCAGCAGGGGTGTAAATATGCTTTTAAAGAATGTGTGTGTCCGAGTAGGACTGAGGTGCATACTTTTGGTCTTTCACATGCCAGACGAACAATCATAAAAGGGTGAAAAACAAAAATTGGGGTAGCAACTTTCCTTTCTTGAGACTAGGGTTGTACGGTATACCGGTACTCGTATAGTATCACGGTACTAATTAATCAAAAACTGTACTATATTCGGTTTGAAAAGTACCGGTTCCCCATTTTTTATTAGTACTATTTTTTAACAGGCATGACAGCGCGTCGTCACGTCGTGACATTGCTGGTTTTACGAGCAGAGGAGCATGTTCAGCAGTGCACAATCACTGAGTACTTACAAGCAGACACAGTGTGTAGACAGAAAAGGGAGAACGGACACATTTTGGCCTAAAAACTAAAGATAAAGGTGAAGTTATAACACTGAAACACCCTCAGGAAGAGGTGCTTTAAAACATGGCTAGCTAGTTAGCGGCTAACGTCCATCTGCAATCGGCAGTGTTTTAGCTACTTCTAAATCACTAATCCTCGCCTCCATGGCGACGAATAAAGTGAGTTTCTTACAAGTATCATCCCTGCAGGACGAGGAATAGCTAAACATGCTTCACTACACACCGTAGGAGGATACAATAGCTCACCGGTGTCAGTGCTAACAGCAAGCTAGCACCCCTGAATATAAACAAATGCCATGGGTGGATCGACACCTGACATCCACTGCAATGATACCAAGTACAATAGCGTATCTAGTCGATACTACAATGATTACGTCAATATTTTTTATCACCTTTTAAAAAAATTCTTATTATGTTTATAAACTCACGAAACACGTCCCTGGACACATGAGGACTTTGAATATGACCAATGTATGATCCTGTAACTACTTGATATCGGGTCGATACCTAAATTTGTGGTATCATCCAAAACTAATGTAAAGTATCCGATTATTACATTTGAACAGAAATGTAGATAAAAAACAGAAAATAAGCAGATATTAACAGTAAATGAACAAGTGGATTAATAATCCTTTTTTACAGCTTGTCCTTTACAATGTTGACAAAATAATAGGTGTATAAATGACACAATATGTTACTGCATATGTCAGCAGATTAATTAGGAGCTTTTGTTTGCTTACTTACTAATAAAAGACACGTTGTCTAGTATGTTCACTATTTTAATTTAAGGACATAAAATGTTCTTAGAGTGCAATAATAAACATATGTTTAATGTACCCTAAGATTTTTTGTTAAAATAAAGCCAATAATGCCATTTTTTGTACCGTAAAGTATCGAAATTGGTAATCGGGACAACCCGACTTGAGACCAAATGTCCCAAACCTCAGCAGGCCTTTGAATGATCCTTCATCTTGGACTAGGATGTTTTTTTTTAATTACATGTCATGAAAATGACCTTTTAAACGGCCACAAAAAGCAAAGATCGTCTAAGCAGAGACGAGCGGACTTCCTGTCCTTGAGAAAGAACTGCAGCTGACTCTCAGTCAGGTCTCTGGAGGCCAATCAGCGAGCATCTCATTGGGCAGGATTTCATTCAGACGGTCTTCCTGCCCGTCTGTTGCTCTGTAACTTTTACAGTTGACGCCCGCCGAGGCCCTCGTTGGATTAGAGCAGTGTTTTTCAACCACTGTGCCGCGGCACACTACAGTCTGGTGTGCCGTGGTAGATTATCTAATTTCACCTATTTGGGTTAAAAATATTTTTTGCAAAGCAGTAATTAAAGTCTGCAAATGATGTGTTGTTGTTGAGTGTCGGTGCTGTCTAGAGCTCGGCAGAGTAACCGTGTAATACTCTTCCATATCAGTAGGTGGCAGCAGGTAGCTAATTGCTTTGTAGGTGTCGGAAACAGCGGGAGGCAGGGCGCAGGTAAAAAGGTCTCTAATGCTTAAACCAAAAATAAACAAAAGGTGAGTGCCCCTAAGAAAAGACATTGAAGCTCAGGGAAGGCTATGTAGAACCAAACTAAAACTGAACTGGCTACAACAGTGGTTCTTAACCTGGGTTCCATCGAACCCTAGGGGGTTCGGTGAGTCGGTCTCAGGGGTTCAGCGGAGCCTCTGCTGCAGAGGTCAAGACACACAAGACTCATCGTGTAAATAAAAACTTCTCCCGATCTGCGTATTATGAATACGGCAACAGCAGAAGTCACACTGATTTGCAGGTGTGTAATTTGTTATGAGTTTATGCACTGTGTTGGTTTTGTTCTTTGAACAAGGTGATGTTCATGCACGCTTCATTTTGTGCACCAGTAAAAAAAACATAACTTTGTCTTGAATTTGAAATTATTATTTTTTTTTTTTCACTCAAGAAGTGTTCTGTCAATGCGCATATGAAACTGGTGGGGTTCGGTACCTCAAACAAGGTTAAGAACCACTGGGCTACAAAGTAAACAAAAACAGAATGCTGGACGACAGCAAAGACTTACTGTGGAGCAAAGACGGCGTCCACAATGTACATCCGAACATGACATGACAATCGACAATGTCCACACAAAGAAGGATAAAAAACAACTGAAATATTCTTGATCGCTCAAAGGAAGACATGAAACGGCTACAGGAAAATACCAAAACATGAGAAAAAGTCACCAAAATAGGAGCGCAAGACAAGAACTAAAACACTACACACAGGACAACAGCAAAAAACTCAAAATAAGTCACGGCGTGATGTGACAGTACACCTACTTTGAGACAAGAGCTATATTGATCATTGTTGGTTATGGTTTAAAGCAGGCCTGGGCAATTATTTTCACTCAGGGGGCCAAATTTAGAGAAAAAAATGTGTCTGGGGGCCGGTATATGGATTTTTAGGAACACTAATACAAAACCTCACAATTAGGGCTGCAACTAACGATGAATTTGATAATTGATTAATCTGTTGATTATTACTTCGAATTAATCGATTAATAATAGACAAACTACATTTCTATCCTTTCCAGTATTTTATTAGAAAAAAAAACAGCATACTGGCACCATACTTATTTTGATTATTGTTTCTCAGCTGTTTGTACATGTTGCAGTTTATAAATAAAGGTTTATAAAAAAAAATTAAAAAAATTAAAAATAAAAAAAATAATAAAAAAATTGCCTCTGCGCATGTGCATAGCATAGATCCAACGAATCGATGACTAAATTAATCGCCAACTATTTTTATAAGTACAACAATGTCTGATTGAATGCTAAAAACGTTATGACAGACCGCCTTAAAATACTAAATGGAATTTTACACTTTTTTACTGAATGAGACACCCAGAATAAAGAATGTGGGATTTACAATATTAACTATGAAGGATAAAACACTGAATATTGACAACATATGAATGTCACATCAACTCTCCATCCACATATTTTACAATCAACAAAAAAGCTTTAAAAAAAGCGAAAAAAGAACGGCAAGGGTAAAAAAAACACCCAAATACTTTTTGCTGTATCTGATACATCACTAAGGTTTAGAATTTTGTTGTAATAATCTCCTTCTGCGTCTGTCCCTGACACCCACAATTCAGGCTGGCCGCTCTGGAAACGCTCCCCACCAGGCCCGGCCCTAACCAATCTGGCGCCCTAGGCAAGATTTTAGGTGCCGCCCCCCCCACATCGGCAGTGAAGTGTATATACTCACAAGAAACCGAATAGCTTTGTCTTTGACCTTTTTTTTTACTTAAAGAAAGCAAATTAACAATCAGAATAGTTAACAAGATAAAAAAAAATATGGATAAATAAATGAATACAAAAAATGCATATATGAAATACAATATTTTTTACATACACAAAATGAAACGTGTCAACAAGTTGCATAAAATAAATTAAAAAATACAATATAAATAAGGCACTGCACAAAACAAGATATCAAACCAGTATGACTTTAACAACTATATTACAAAAAAAGGGGATCCTACAGAGTTCTCTATTTGTGCTTTTTAATATTGCATTAACTAGAATGACTTACAAATGACTGTACACCAGGGAGTACTGTAATTACCTAACGTTACATTATTATTTTCCATAACAATTTAGCCCCCTCCACAATATTAACCCGACGTTAAAACAGAACTAGCTATTTATTGATTAGCAATTGCCGAATCATGTAACATTAGCTTAATGCTAAAAAGCCAGGTTACTATCACATTCTGTAACAGACAAATAATTTCATGTAGGCTAACGTTACCTACCTGCTACCTCTGTCTTTTTCTCGTTTCTCCTCCTCTTCTTTTCTATTTTTTATTCCCTGGGCACCTGACAGTTTTGGCCGTTTTGACATCTTGTGTTGATTTTTTTTATGTGGTGACGTCCAAAAAGAGTCATGATACGGGAAGGGAGGGGGCGCACCGTGCGGGGGGAGGGGGACGTAATGTTGTAACAAATAATATTTCTATTAAATAGGCTTTACTTTGCATTTTAATTAACGTGGGATTATTTTATGTATTTAGAAATAATAGTACCAACTTTTATTTTTATTTTTTATTTTTTTCCTCCAACATTTGTGGCACTGGCGTGGCGCCCCCTGATGGACGGCGCCCTTAGCATTTGCCTATACGGCCTATGCCACGGGCCGGCCCTGCTCCCCATCCACACTGCTTGGTGCCTTGTCTGAGCTGCTGTGACTTAGATTACCATAGTAACTAATTAGACTACCATAGTAACTAATTAGATGACCATAGTAACTAGTATATCATTCAAAAGCGCAGATTCCAACCATTGAAATACTTTGTATAGTTGAAGACTTACGGTCAATAGAAAACATCACTGCACACCATAATGGCAGCTACACTTTCCATCTTAAAGATCTAAAAAAATTATTTAGGAATGTCCGGCGGGCCAGATTGAAAAACTTAACGGGTCTTAATTTGCCTAGGTCTGGTTTTAAAGTCATATGCAACAATTGCGACGACTTTTGAGTTTCGATGTTTTTTTTACTGATTTCTGCTGGTGGTGTGCCTCAGGATTTTTTTCAACGCAAAAAAATGTGCCTTGGCTCCAAAAAGGTTGAAAAACACTGGATTAGAGGAACGAAGGAAGTGATCCATTAAGTGCGTGGCTTCTTAAGATGGAGCGGACGTTTATGCACAATCTAGCAATAACATTTAATGATAAGCACCTCGCTGCCCTGCACCGAACAGACTTTTTAAGGCAAAGTCTTAAAGGCTCTCGCATTAAATAGACGTACAGTATATGTAAGTGGGGAGTGCTACATACTTTAAAACCCTATTTAGTCTTTAGCGTTGGCTCTTTGACGTCATTTAATGGTGGAAAGGCTTTCTTAAGTAAACAGACAAAAACGAGAGACCTCTCAAACAGCTTACAGTTGTCATTTGGTTAAGCCGGAGCGTTGTAAACAAGGGGAAGAGTGCACGCTCCCTGCTGCTCACCAGGCACCGCACAAGAGAAGGTATTACTCCATTGTTTTCCTACACCACTAAAACCCGAATGGATTTCTTCAAACAGTCGAAGATTCGGTAATATTAAAGTGCAGCAGGTGTGTTGGGAGGATACATTGATTGTGTTCATCATCATCTTTTCTTTAGATGTTGGAAAAATATTATTGTGTGCTGTCTCTGGTCGTCTCCATATCAATATTTTGGTACTTGTGCCAAAATGTATTTCGATGCTTTTTAATTTTCTAAATAAAGGGGACCACAAAAATGGGCTTTATTTTAACGAAAAAATCTTAGGGTACATTAAACATATGTTTATTATTGCAATTTAGTCCTTAAAATAGTGAACATTCTAGACAACTTGTCTTTTAGTAGTAAGTAAACAAACAAAGGCTCCTAATTTGTCTGTCATTTATCATTCTATTATTTTGTCAACATTATGAGGGACAAGCTGTAAAAATTTGATTATTAATTTACTTGTTCATTTACTGTTAATATCTGCTTACTTTCTCTTTCAACATGTTCTATCTACACTTCTGTTAAAATGTAATAATCACTTATTCTTCTGTTGTTTGGATACTTTGCATTAGTTTTGGGTGATACCACAAATTTAGGTATCGATCCGATACCAAGTAGTTACAGGATCATACATTGGTCATAATTTAAGTTCTCATGTGTCCAGGGACATATTTCCTGAGTTTATAAACATAATAAGAATTTTTTTTAAAGGTGATAAAAAATATTGACGTAATCATTGTAGTATCGACTAGATACGCTATTGTACTTGGTATCATTGCAGTGGATGTCAGGGGTAGATCCACCCATGGCATTTGTTTATATTCAGGGGTGCTAGCTTGCTGTTAGTGCTGACACTGGTGAGCAATTGTATCCTCCTACGGTGTGTAGTGAAGCATGTTTAGCTATTCCTGAGTTTATGAATATAATATGAATTTAAAAGAAAAAAGATTGTGTGACGATAAAAAATATTGATGTAAGCATAGTATTATCAACTACATACACTTTTGTACTTGGTATAATTACAATGGATGTCAAGTGTAGATCCACCCATGGCGTTTGTTTACATTGTGATGCCGGTGAGCTATTGTATCCTCCTACGGTGTGTAGTGAAGCATGTTTAGCTATTCCTCTACAAGAACGTTTTACTGGTAGTGTTGGCCCTGATGGCACTCCCCAGTCGTTGGACATGGCACAGGCGCCAGAATGCACCGGAGGTGTAGCTCTCCTCTTGAAAAAGGTAATGATCCTTCCGGTGGTTCACATACACAAACTTTGTTATGACTTGTATTTCCTTTAGATCGAAAAGTATCAAAATACATGTTGGTAGCTGTAGCTAAATATTGGTGGCGGCCTAGGGACAAGCCTTGTTGACACACAAAGGATTCTCTCTCCATCATCTGTCATTGCAATTTGCACTGATTGCCTCCTCACAATGACAGCAGCCCAGCCTTTGGTGCATAACTATCTCAGTTTGCATGTACAGTACCTTCTTAAAGTGCTAAACAAAAACGGCGACTGCAAATCGTTTCATGCTTGATAAATCCCATCGCGGCCACTAAATAATTCCATCTCCTCCCCCGTATTGTGGGCGTTACAATCATCACATACGCTGTACATTTAAGAGCAAGCTTCAGCACACAAGCCGAGTAGATCAGCTTTTGCGTGCACTATCAAGGTGCAGGCGCTATAATACACGCAAAAACATAAGTATCGCAAATGTCAGTCTCAAAAAAGACACAGAGGACAGTTGATATTTCACGTTTTGTATAAACAGCTACAACCAATCCACTTTGCTAACAAGTTGGGCTAAGTATATTTAAACAAATAAATAAATGTTGCTGTTTTTATTATAATTTTTTTTAAATTAAAGGCCTACTGAAAGCCACTACTACTGACCAGGCAGTCTGATAGTTTATACATCAATGATGAAATCTTAACATTGCAACACATGCCAATACGGCCGGGTTAACTTATAAAGTGCAATTTTAAGTTTCCGGCTAAACTTCCGGTTGAAAACGTCTATGTATGATGACGTATGCGCGTGAGGTCAATCGTTGAAACGGAAGTATTCGGACACATTGAATCCAATACAAAAAGCTCTGTTTTCATCTCATAATTCCACAGTATTCTGGACATCTGTGTTGGTGAATCTTTTGCAATTTGTTTAATGAACAATGAAGACTGCAAAGAAGAAAGTTGTAGGTGGGAGCGGTGTATTAGCGGCTGGCTGCAGCAACACAATCAGGAGGACTTTGACTTGGATAGCAGACGCGCTATCCGACGCTAGCCACCGACCGCACCGATGATCGGGTGAAGTCCTTCGTCGCACCGTCGATCGCTGGAACGCAGGTGAGCACGGGTGTTGATGAGCAGATGAGGGCTGGCTGGCGTATGTGGATAGCTAATGTTTTTAGCATAGCTCTGTGAGGTCCTGTTGCTAAGTTAGCTTCAATGGCATCGTTAGCAACAGCATTGTTAAGCTTCGCCAGGCTGGAAAGCATTAACCGTGTATTTACATGTCCATGGTTTAATAGTATTGTTGATCTTTTGTCTATCCTTCCGGTCAGGGGTTTATTTCTTTTGTTTCTATGTGCAGTTAAGCCCGATGCTATCACGTTAGCTCCGTAGCTAAAGTGCTTCGCCGATGTATTGTCGTGGAGATAAAAGTCACTGTGAATGTCCATTTCGCGTTCTCGACTCTCATTTTCAAGAGGATATAGTATCCGAGGTGGCTTAAAATACAAATCCGTGATCCACAATAGAAAAAGGAGAGAGTGTGGAATCCAATGAGCCAGCTTGTACCTAAGTTACGGTCAGAGCGAAAAAAGATACGTCCATCACTGCCTCTCTAGTCCTTCACTGTAACGTTCCTCATCCACGAATCTTTCATCCTGGCTCAAATTAATGGGGTAATCGTCGCTTTCTCGGTCCGAATCGCTCTCGCTGCATTGTAAACAACGGGGAATTGTGAGGAATACTAGCTCCTGTGACGTCACGCTACTTCCGGTATAGGCAAGGCTTTTTTTTATCAGCGACCAAAAGTTGCGAACTTTATCGTCGTTGTTCTCTACTAAATCCTTTCAGCAAAAATATGGCAATATCACGAAATGATCAAGTATGACACATAGAATGGATCTGCTATCCCCGTTTAAATAAAAATATGTCATTTCAGTAGGCCTTTAAAAGTATAGTTGTATTTTTAGACCATGCAAAAAAATGTGCTGCGGGCCACAAATCGGCCCCAGGCTGAACTTTGAACATAACCTGGCTTGCTACATTGCTAAAAAAAAATGATATAAACATGAATAAATAATAACAGCAGGCTTTGTATATTAAGGCAGAGCTTTTATGGCAGGCCTGGGCAATTATTTTGACTCGGGGGGGCCAAATACGGAAAGAAATGTGTCTGGGGGCCGGTATATCTATTTTTAGGAACACTAATACAAAACCTCACAATAATGTCTGATTGAATGCTAAAAACGTTATGACAGACCGCCTTAAAAAACGGAATGGAATTTAAAAATGTTTCACTGAATGAGACACCCAGAATGTACATGAAAATAAATAATGTGGGATTTAGAATATTAACTATGAAGGATAAAACACTGAATATTGACAACATATGAACGTCACACCCCCTCTCCATCCTCATATTTTACAATCAAGCGAAACGCAACAAAAATGCAACAAATAGCGAAATATGAACGCAAAGGGTAAAAAAACCCACCTACAATCTGATATATCTGATACATCACTAAGCTTTAAAACTTTGTTGTGAAAATCTCCTTCCGCGTCTGTCCCTGACACCCACATTTCAGGCTGGCCGCTCTGGAAACACTCTGTGGAAACGCTCCCCGCCCACACTGCTTGGTGCCTCGTCTGAGCTGCTGTGACTTACATTACCATAGTAACTCATTAGGTTACCATAGCAACTAATTAGACGACCATAGTAACTAATTAGATTACCATAGTAACTAGTAGAGATGTCCGATAATATTGGCCTGCCGATATTACCGGCCGATAAATGCTTTAAAATGTAATATCGGAAATTATCGGTATCGTTTTTTTTATTATCGGTATCTTTTTATTATTTTATTATTTTTTTTGTATTTATTAAATCAACATAAAAAACACAAGATACACTTACAATTAGTGCACCAGCCCAAAAAAACTCCCTCCCCCATTTACACTCATTCACACAAAAGGTTTGTTTCTTTCTGTTATTAATATTCTGCTTCCTACATTATATATCAATATATATCAATACAGTCTGCAAAGGATACAGTCCGTAAGCACACATGATTGTGCGTGCTGCTGCTCCACTAATAGTACTAACCTTTAACAGTTAATTTTACTAATTTTCATTCATTACTAGTTTCTATGTAACTGTTTTTATATTGTTTTACTTTCTTTTATATTCAAGAAAATGTTAATTTATTTATCTTATTTTTTTTTTTTTTTAAAAAGGACCTTATCTTCACCATACCTTGTTGTCCAAATTAGGCATAATAATGTGTTAATTCCACGACTGTATACAGGCCCGGCCCTAACCAATCTGGCGCCCTAGGCAAGGTTTCTATTAAATAGGCTTTACTTTGCATTTTAATTACCGTGGGATTATTTTTTGCATTTAGAAATAATAGTACCAACTTTTTTCTTTTTTTTTTAATCCAACATTTGTGGCACTTGCGTGGCGCCCCTTGATGGACGGCGCCCTTAGCATTTGCCTATACGGCCTATGCCACGGGCCGTGGCAAAAGATGTCCAGAATACTGTGGAATTATGAAATGAAAACAGAGCTTTTTGTATAGGATTCTACGGGGTACCATAACTTCCGTTACTCTGACTTCGTCACGCGCATACGTCATCATACCACGACGTTTCAGCCGGATATTTCCCGGGAAGTTTTAAAAGTCACTTTATAAGTTAACCCGGCCGTATTGGCATGTGTTGCAATGTTAAGATTTCATCATTGATATATAAACTATCAGACTGCGTGGTCGCTAGTAGTGGCTTTCAGTAGGCCTTTAACGGGCCGCATGTGGCCCCCGGGCCTTAATTTGCCCAGGTCCTTTTTCTGGTATAAACCATGTCTATGCAGCTTTAGAAAAGGATTAAATTCCTCACTGCGTTGTGCAAAAATACGATTGAAAAAGGTCTGTGAATGCAACAGAAATCGTCATCCAACACCTCTTTTGTTTTTGTCACAGAAGTTTTGCATAGATTTGGAGCAGTGCAAGCCCCAGGTTACATTAAACATTGGCAGGGGTGTTTATAAAAGCCTGGTACGTTCACACACACACACTCTGTACCAGCACGTCTCCGTTAGCCTTTAAAGGCAAAGCAAAGTGCGATACGTGTTCTTGTTGAAATGATGATTGAGAGCGAGGGTTCAACATGTTTGGAGAAGGCCGACCTGCAGTACAGTAATAATGCTATCAAACAGCACACATTTTCATCATGCACCATTTGTTTACATCGCATCCACTAAGTCTTTTTGCGGGAATCCGGGGGTGGAGGGTGAAGAGAAGGACATCGGTACCACCTGGACTCTGCTCCCTAATCTGTTCTGACATGCTCTTTTATCAATGCCATTCACTCATGTTTAATACATCACTCAGGTTTGAGTTGAGGTCGTCTTCTGGATTAATTTGTACTTGTGCTGCAACTTGATTGACTCTGTCGCTGCCTTTTTTTTCTTTCTTTTTTTTTACCTTTACAGAAAACAGTCCAACTCTGCATCACACCGTCAATTCTGCAAAAACATTTCTTTCAGGCTGCATTATGCCCGAGTTATTCACGCCTCACTGGGAGCGCTCAATAATTAAAGTGCTAAAATGGCATATGTTTAAAAATTTAGATACCTCCCCTTTTGCTGGACTTGTGGTTTGTGTCTCTCGCTACATGCGTACCGTCAGGGCAATTAAAAAACCCAACAAATAACGACAAAATAAATATTAATAGCGTATTTTTCAGACTATAAGGCGCACTTAATTTTCTCAAAAATCGACAGTGTGCCTTATAACCCGGTGCGCCTAATGTACGGAATAATTCTGGTTGTGCTTACCGACCTCGAAGCTATTTTATTTGGTGCATGGTGTAATGATAAGTAGGGATGATACTCGAAACCGGTTTTCTCGGTTGTTCGATAAGAAACGAACCGAGTCCTCGGACTCGAATCCCTTTTTGAGAACCGGTACCCGTTATCGAGACCACTATAGTAAAGAAAAAGAGTTGCTTCTTTAATCGAATCCCTGGGAACGAATCCCGTCCCGACCAGAAATGCTCCGTGGGACATCACAAGAAATGACGTCACGTAGCTCAGTCATTAGGCGCAGATAGCGAAAGCAGGAAAAAAATGGACGGGAAAAAGCGCTCCAAGGTGTAATAAAGTTCAAAACAAAAGGTATAATCCAATGAATAACTTTACTGAGAGATTAGAGCAGGGTACAAACACATGACCAACACTTTTACGACCAAGCGGAAACATAGCAACCAGGCTAGCAACGCACCTCCTTTACGGCAGCTGTCGCAACGTTCTTAAAGCAACCGCAGCACATACATATATATACAACATATCTCCCTTTTTTAACTTTTGTTTTTCACACTGTATATGTGTTGTCTGTCTAATTATAAATAATGCAGACGAGGCGTGTTGGCTGAGTTCTTGACGTTTACTTTCACAGCGTGCTCATAAACTCATTCTTAGCTGCCGGGTGACGACATGCGACAACACTTTTCGGGGCTACCGCGCATTTTCGTCACTCCCGTTGCATGCTGGGTAGTGTAGTTGTTATATTCCCTAGCTCATAACATCTTTCCCCATATAAGGAAATAATGTTAACTCAATAAAGTGTATTTCTTTTTTTAGCTTTAACTTTTCATTTTTTTAGCATTGTAACCACATTTGCAAAGAATTTTTCTCTTCATAGAATGTTCTTTCAATAAAGAAATAAAGTGCAAAAATGTCAAAGCATCATAACAAACAGTTATGTCAAATAGCAGCAGAATTGCACTTTTTGGAGAGCTGTATTATTTTCAGTTTTGTGCCCAAGGGACTGATTTTATTTAACACTATATTATTATTTATACACCTATAGTGATCACAGAGACAGCTTGTTTTTGTGTTACTGTATATATTTGTTTTTCTGAAAAATCCCACTAATATACTTTGGGTAACAACAGTCAATATTTATTTATTTTATTTTATTTTTTTAGGGGGGTAACAGTCAATATTTATTTATTTATTAGATTAAATTGTTTTCTTATATAATAAAAGTGAGCTTTTGTTAAACCAAATATTGTGTGTTTTTTTCCATATACAACAACCTATCTGGACTCCATAAGAGAATCGATAAGGAATCGGTTCGATAAGAGGATTCCATAATAGGCTCGAACTCGATAATTTCTTATCAAACATCATCCCTAATGATAAGTGTGACCAGTAGATGGCAGTCACACATAAGAGATACGTGTAGACTGCAATATGATGGCATTTAACAACACCAAAACTTTGAATGTTCCATTGAGAATATAGAACATTCCACACGGCACTCAAAAATCTGTCAAAATGTTTTTAGTACGACTTCGGTAAGCTATGAAGCCGCACCGCTTGATGGATTGTCGGCGCATTAAACATACGAGCCACACTTGACAAATTACGATTGTCTGTTCGATATATTCCCGCTTGAAGCCAAACCACCGCCAGACGATGGACCCCCTGCTGTTTTCCTCGGGAATTAATTCTTCCGTCATTTGTTACCAGATTTGCACCTTCTTTCTCTCGTATTACCACTCGCACTACAGCTAACGTTCCCCATGCCACTACCTCACTGCTCCGCGAGGGCGTATACGTATGTGACGTATGTAAGAAGGTGCGCTTGTTTTATGTCTCTGTGAGAAGGAGAGACAAGAAAGAGTGAGAAACGCCTGTAGTGAAATGCCAACTGCGTGAGAACGTATATTCGAATATCACGATATAGTCACTTTCTCTATCGCACAGAGGCAAACCTGCGATATATCGAGTATATCGATATATCGCCCAGCCCTAGTTCCTGTGTAGACAAAGATGTCGATGTCATCACTTCACTGGAAGGAAATACACTATCTAGTCAACAACGGCTGCAGTTGATCCTTCTGGAGACTTAGTGTTTTGGTAGGGAATTACAATTCTGACGCCACCCCCCACAGGAGAACTATAAATCCAACAAGTCACCGTCGGGAGGGACGCACGCTACGCGACGCGAGAGTATATTCCAGACTGAAGTGTCCATGATGGTGCTGCTTAAGTGTACCCCTGTGCTATCAGATGTAGGGTCTAATGACTTCCAAAGGTTTAGGTCATTTCCTGTTGGCATTTCAGAACAGTGTGTGTTACAGCTGGACTTTCCCTGCAACTCAACCGCACGTTCTCTAAGGAGACGTGACCTCCATGCAACAGTCGACGTGACAAAAGCAAAGAAGTCTCAATATGCAATAACACAGACCAAACCATCAGGCCCAGGCTCTGATCTAATCTGTGCCATGCAGCAAAATGTCCAACAGGGATTGTTATTACTAGGGTGTGCAAGGAAAGAGCTCTTTCCTCCACATATGCACTCTAATTTTGTCCTCATCAGCCTGATAAGCCTGTAGACTGACTGACCGCTCAGGAATCCTGAGATAAAAGTGTGTGAGCGTATATAACCAAGGCTGGGCAGACATATCAAGCTGAGGCAGCAGCTACACTGTACTGCACGCTTGAGGAACATGGCAACATGGGGTTTGGTGTTTGGAGCAGAACATACTATTTTGGAAGAATATACTTTAGGGTTGGATTTGTTTGGCTGGATGTTTCCCAACTGGACTGTTTGGTTTGTCCTAGAAGACGTTTCGTTTCTCATGAACTGAGCATGAATTGATGAAACCTACTTGGAGGCGAAACATCTTCTAAGACAAACCAAAACAGTCCAGTTGCGATCCAATGAATGTCCTGAGAATACAATGACCTAGATCAGGGGTCGGCAACCCGCGGCTCCGGAGCCGCATGCGGCTCCTTGACCACTCTGATGCGGCTCAGCTACATACATGCCGACCCCCCACCCCGATTTTCCCAGGAGATTTATGGATCTCAGTGTCCCTCATAGATTACTCCCAGGGAGAAAATGATCCTATTTACACTCTAATTACTAAATAAAGGGCGTGCCCTAATTGCACTGCAGTAATTGTCCTCTATAGCATTTACATACAGCGTGCCAGTCCAGCCACATGTTGCATGTTGTTATTACTTGCACACACAGGAGACAGCAAAGCATACTTACTCATCAGCCACACAGCTTACACTGACGGTAGCCGTATCAAACAACTTTAACATTGTTACGTTACAAATATGCGCCACACTGTGAACCCACACCAAAAAAGAATGAAAAACACATTTCTGGAGAACATCCCACCGTAACACAACATAAACACAACACAACCATTACCCAGAATCCCATGCAGCCCTAACTCTTCCGGTCTACATTATACACCCCCGCTACCACCAAATCCCCCCACACATCAACCCCCCCTCTCCGTGCGTTGGTTGAGCGGAAGAGTTAGGGCTGCATGGGATTCTGGGTATTGGTACCGTCAGTGTAAGATGTGTGGCTGCTGAGTTAGTACGCCTTGCTGTCACTTACGTGAGCAAGCTGAAATTGCATTCTACGTGTGGTCGAGCAGGTACACTGTTAGGGCAGACTGTAGAGGGCGCCAAATGCAGTGTCATCACGCTCTGATATTCGGGAGTCTCCCGGGAAAAATGAGAGGGTTGGCAAGTATGACGCTATCAAGCGCCATTAGTTCAGAACTCGCGGGCTGCACTAACATCAAATTTCCACATTAAAGTGCGTGCCGGTGCGTGTGTCGGAGACCCCTAGTTAACATAGCACAAAGCGTTTAAGCTTTGTATGCGGTGTTTTTCATTTTAAATTTTTTTTTGTGGCTCCCATTACTTTCTTTAATTTGTGAAACTTGCCAAAATGGCTCTTTGAGTGGTAAAGGTTGCCGACCCCTGACCTAGATGAATGAGAACATCCATCGACATCGATTTCAATGTTTTGGTGGTAAGGCATGATCTGATTTGTGACTGGGTCGAGATGGAAGGGGATAGTGACGAGGTGTATGAGGAAGACGAGGACACGGATAGGACTACTGGAGAGAGCGAAGGATTCGTGGAAAATAGAGTGCCAGTAAACAAGTGTATGACGAGTAGAAGGGAGGTAACAGACTATGATGGAGGAGAACAAGATTACATTGAAACTTAAATCAAACACAGATATGAATGGGATTAGCTTTATGACACTAGTCGTGGAACTACGGACTGGACTCTCACTATTATGTTAGATCCACTATGGACTGGACTCTCACTATTATGTTAGATCCACTATGGACTGACTCTCACAATATTATGCTAGATCCACTATGGACTGGACTCTCACTATTATGTTAGATACACTATGGACTGGACTCTCACTATTATGTTAGATCCACTATGGACTGACTCTCACAATATTATGCTAGATCCACTATGGACTGGACTCACACTATTATGTTAGATCCACTATGGACTGGACTCTCACTATTATGTTAGATCCACTAAGGACTGGACTCTCACTATTATGTTAGATCCACTATGGACTGGACTCTCACAATATTATGTTAGATCCACTAAGGACTGGACTCTCACTATTATGTTAGATCCACTATGGACTAGACTCTCACACTATAATGTTAGATCCACTATGGACTAGACTCTCACACTATTATGTTAGATCCACTATGGACTAGACTCTCACAATATTATGCTAGATCCACTCAACGTCCACTGCACCGGTGGTCCAGGTGGGGTGGGGGGCGTCCCCTCCAAGGTTTGTCATTGTCATCCCATTGCGTTGACTTTTTTCTTGCCCTGATGTGGGATCTGAGCCGAGGGTGTCGCTGTGGCTTGTGCAGCCCTTTGAGACACTCGTGATTTAGGGCTATATGAGTAAAGATTGATTGATTGATTGAACTAGAAAATCAACCCCAGTAAAATCTGTCAACTGTCAGCAGTTTATTGGGCAAACTGAAAAGGACACCACACTCATCAAATACTGCTAAATTACCAAGAAAACGAGTTTGTGATAGAGTTTGCGGCCCATTAAGATTTTCAATCTGGCCCGCCGGACGTTTTAAATAATTTTTTTTAGATCTTTAACATTAAAACTGTAGCCGCCATTATGATGTGCGGTGTGCTGTTTTTAAATGACCGTAAGTCTTGAACTATAGAAAGTGTTTCAATGGTTGAAATCTGTGCTTCTGAGTGTTATACGAGTTATTACGGTCATCTACGTCATAGCAGCTCAGACCAGGAACAAACCGGAGTGGGCGGGGTTTGTTTTTAAAGCAGCCAGCCTGAAGCGCGTGTATCAAAAACAGATTTTTACAACAAAGTTCTGCATAAAAGTGATAATATATCATATTGTAGGTGTTTATTACTTTGCATTCATATTTTGCTGTTTGTTATATTTTTGTTGTGTTTTGCTTGATCGTAAAAGATGTCTATAGAGGAGCTGGTCTGAGAAGTAATAGAGCGATGTTCATATAATGTTAATATTCAGTGTTTTATTGCTCAAAGTTAATATTGTAAATCCCACTTTCTTTATTTTAATATGCATTTTTGGTGTATCATTCAGTAAAAAACTGTAAAGTTCCATTCCGTGTTGTGGAAGTGGTCTGTTTTTAGAATCGGACATTGTGACTTTTGGTATTAGTGTTCCTGAAAAAAAGGGACCCAAACATACATACTGTACAGCAGATTTTTACAGCTAAATGTGTATATACAGTATTTCCCATAAACTGCCAAGATACCTGTGGCGGTGGGGGCGTGGCTATGGGCGTGGTTACCATGACATCATCGAGTAATTTGCATAATTTACTACAATGATATGATTTTCTCTAAAAAGGCTAAAAAAATGTATACTTACTAATTAATTATAACAGTTTTGTTTTAAACGTCCATCCATCCTTCCATTTTACAATATAAATACAACACTTTATGTACATATTTATATACAGACTTGAACAATAAGTTATTCACTGAAATATATTTATTAATTGTGGTTCTTACAAAAAATATATCTTATAAAATATAAAAGCTAAAATGTCTCTTAAAGCTCTGCCCCTTTAATTAGTGCATACTAAATAATTTAACTTTGGCCTACTACTACAACCATATTATTTACCAGCAACATAAAGTGAAACAGAGGCAGAGGTGTCCTGCCACAGTCAGTAACAAATAAACAGAAAACAGTAGTGGTCAAATACAAATAAGGCAACAAGAGAAGTATCCTACACTTCTCTTTTGTAAAGTAAATCTGAACAGCCGATATGGGCATCTACATCAACTATATGATTTGCCTGAGAAGCTGGACAAGTCAACAAAAAAACAAAAACAAAATTATTTGTGGCGGACGTAATTCTTTCGTGGCGGGCCGCCACAAATAAATGAATGTGTGGGAAACACTGATACATCATTTATACACATTGGCCCCCCAGACACATTTTTTCTCTCAATGTGGCCCCCGAGTCAAAATATTTGCCCAGCTCTGGGATAGATAATAGTAGATATATTTTTTTAAAATTCAAATTCCTGGTATACCACAGTGGATGTGCCACATCCCACATGTGGATATGCAATTATTTAATAATATAATTTTAAATCTTTATGAGATGGAAACATTTAATGAGAATATGTACAAATATATAGAGATCCATCTGAAACTATAAATTATGAAGTAGGTGCATCAGCAATGAATCCTCAACAAAACATAGCTTTGAATAAAAGAATTAGTGACACGTTATCGGTGTTTAAGGGTGAACGTTTATTCTAGACCAGGGGTCACCAACGCGGTGCCCGCGGGCACCAGGTAGCCCGTAAGGACCAGATGAGTAGCCCGCTGGCCTGTTCTAAAAATAGCTCAAATAGCAGCACTTACCAGTGAGTTGCCTCTATTTTATAATTTTTTTTAATTTACTAGCAAGCTGGTCTCGCTTTGCTCGACATTTTTAATTCTAAGAGAGACAAAACTCAAATAGAATTTGAAAATCCAAGAAAATATTTTAAAGACTTGGTCTTCACTTGTTTAAATAAATTCATTAATTTTTTTACTTTGCTTCTTATAACTTTCAGAAAGACAATTTTAGAGAAAAAATACAACCTTAAAAATTATTTTAGGATTTTTAAACACATATACCTTTTTACCTTTTAAATTCCTTCCTCTTCTTTCCTGACAATTTAAATCAATGTTCAAGTAAATGTATTGTTTTTATTGTAAAGAATAATAAATACATTTTAATTTAATTCTTCATTTTAGCTTCTGTTTTTTCGACGAAGAATATTTGTGAAATATTTCTTCAAACTTATTATGATTAAAATTCAAAAAAAATTATTCTGGGAAATCTAGAAAATCTGTAGGATCACATTTAAATCTTATTTCAAAGTATTTTGAATTTCTTTTAAAATTTTTGTTTTGTAAAATCTAGAAGAAATAATTATTTGTCTTTGTTAGAAATATAGCTTGGTCGAATTTGTTATACATTCTAACAAAGTGTAGATTGGATTTTAACCTATTTAAAACATGTCATCAAAATCCTAAAATGAATCTTAATTAGGAAAAATTACTAATGATGTTCCATAAATTATTTTTTTAATTTTTTCAAAAAGATTAAAATCAGCTAGTTTTTCTCTTCTTTTTTTCGGTTAAATTTTGAATTTTAAAGAGTCGAAATTGAAGATAAACGGTTTCAAAATTTAATTGTCTTTTTTTTTTCATGTTTTCTCCTCTTTTAAACCGTTCAATTAAGTGTAAATATCATTAATTATTAATAATAACATAGAGTTAAAGGTAAATTGAGCAAATTGGCTATTTCTGGCAATTTATTTAAGTGTGTATCAAACTGGTAGCCCTTCGCATTAATCAGTACCCAAGAAGTAGCTCTTGGTTTCAAAAAGGTTGGTGACCCCTGTTCTAGACCATAAATAATGCCTCTGACCTGGATAGTAGAAGGATGAAGACATAAACTGAGGAGTTGTCCAACTTTGTCATCAAATTTAGACCCAGAAATGGCGAGAAACGGAAAAAGACGCTTGGTCTGTGCTTTGTTCCGCCCCCTTTTTTCTTTGTGAAGATTCAAAGCAATCAATCAATCAAAGTTTCTTTATATAGCCCTAAATCACGAGTGTCTCAAAGGGCTGCACAAGCCACAACGACACCCTCGGCTCAGATCCCACATCAGGGCAAGGAAAAACTCAACCCAATGGGATGACGATGAGAAACCTTGGAGGGGACCGTAGATGTGGCGACCGGTGCAATGGACGTCGAGTGGATCTAGCGTCTAAGGATCTAAGATTATGAGTCATTCTTCATCTAAACAAGATTATAATAAGATTCCATCAGTCGGCATTTTAGTGACAGCAGACATTGGACAGTAAGTGATGTTTTATTATGTTTGCTGTCTCTAATGAAGTCTGCAGTGATTCTTAATCAGTGGTGAAGCCGAGGAAAAAGCTAATGTCCATTACCATTGTTGGTATATTCATTATTCCTACATTGTTGATTACAAATGATTGTTACAGTGTAATAATTATTGTTACCTGTGGTAATGCCACTATAATACAACATCTGTATTATAATCCTTGAACATAGTAAGAGTGAAACTCATGTGAATAATCACTGAATGGAGAACTGCGGGTGGGATTAAATACATTATCTTCTTACCACTCCCTTTCAGGCAAAACTGTACTATACATTACCTTTTGCACTATATTAACTTATATTATTACGTGTTGTCAACTTTGTACTTTTATATGTCATTGCCTGAAATAAATAAATAATGGATGAAATAATGAATGCCGTGATGCGTTTTTGAAATAATGCGAATGCTTAAAATGGTCAAAATACGTAAATTTTACATATTATAAATGTGCCCGTTACTACCTTACATATATACTTTACAGTGTGTACATAAAACCTTAATGGAGGTGTTTTACATTATTTTTTCATAGGCAGAATAGAGCGAGTCTCAATGGCTAAGCAGACCTTTGATCGCATTTATTTACTATTTAGAATGCATTAAAAAATAAAAACATGTCTTCTTCACTGCAAAAAGTCAGTGTTCAAAAACAAGAAAAAAAAATACAAAAATGAGGGGTATTTTATTTGAACTAAGCAAAATGATCTGCCAATAGAACAAGAAAATTCGGCTTGTCAAGACTTTCCAAAACAAGTCAAACTAGCTGACCTCAATAAACCCAACAATACCTTAAAATAAGTATATTCTCACTAATAAGTGCACTTTTTTGGTAGAAAAAAAAAGAGACCTTTTTGCTCAATATGTTGAAAAATATTCTTAAATTAAGTAAATGCTAGTGCCATTATCTTGACATAATGATATGCGCTCGGCATCATGATTTTTTTTTTCATGCTTGAAGTGAGAAATGATGACTTTAAAAAAGTAGTTTTATACTTGTGAGTGTTGATGACACAGCTTTGCAACAGTTGATATTCTAGTTTCAAGCATGTTTTACTCAATATAGCTCATCAAATCTCAGCAACAAGCTGTAATATCTTACTGACATCATTTAGGACCAAAACCCTTAAAACAAGTAAAACACTAACATAAAATCTGCTTAGTGAGAAGAATTATTTTATCGGACAGAAAATAAGCAAATATCACCCTTATTTGACATATTTAATCTTACTTAGATTTCAGTTTTTGCAGTGTTGTCTTACATAAGGATTATGAATGATGGGCAAAAAAATAAATAAAAGTATAGCTCCCCTTTAAGATAAAAGGCAATAAAAATGGCAGGAGAGTTGGAATAAAGAGAGAAAAGGTAGACGGTATAACAAAGTCCAGGGGAGTGTAGGAGTAATAACCGGAGCTAATAGAACTAGGGAGGAGGAGGATATAATTACAAGAATGAGGTTAGGATTTACATACACTACCGTTCAAAAGTTTGGGGTCACCCAAACAATTTTGTGGAATAGCCTTCATTTCGAAGAACAAGAATAGACTGTCGAGTTTCAGATGAAAGTTCTCTTTTTCTGGCCATTTTGAGCGTTTAATTGACCCCACAAATGTGATGCTCCAGAAACTCAATCTGCTCAAAGGAAGGTCAGTTTTGTAGCTTCTGTAACGAGCTAAACTGTTTTCAGATGTGTGAACATGATTGCACAAGGGTTTTCTAATCATCAATTAGCCTTCTGAGCCAATGAGCAAACACATTGTACCATTAGAACACCGGAGTGATAGTTGCTGGAAATACACCTATGTAGATATTGCACCAAAAAGCAGACATTTGCAGCTAGAATAGTCATTTACCACATTAGCAATGTATAGAGTGTATTTCTTTCAAGTTAAGACCAGTTTAAAGTTATCTTCATTGAAAAGTACAGTGCTTTTCCTTCAAAAATAAGGACATTTACATGTGACCCCAAACTTTTGAACGCTAGTGTATCTTAATAGTTCACTGAAATTAAGAGAAAAACATTATACAGGACTGCATGATTATTGTCATCAACTAAAAAATCTTGTGGTCTATATAACATATAACGGTGGTTCTTTCCCAACTACTTTGGCACGTGTTGCAGCCATGAAATTCTAAATTAATTATTTGCAAAAAAAAAAAAAGAAAGTTTATGAGTTTGAACATCAAATATGTTTTCTTTGTAGTGCATTCAATTGAATAACAATCAATCAATCAATCAATGTTTATGTATATAGCCCTAAATCACAAGTGTCTCAAAGGGCTATGGCTTGAAAAGGATTTGCAAATCATTGTATTCCGTTTATATTTACATCTAACACAATTTCCCAACTCATATGGAAACGGGGTTTGTACAATTGCGGACCCGTGCACATTTTCAGGACTTATGCAGATCCCAAATACAGATCAGCAGGTACCAGAAGGTAAGAAAAGTTGGTTTTACATAATATTGCAAAACAAAACGCCACATAATATGTCTGCTAATCGGTGCCATTTTGCGGTCCTTATACACACACCACAATAATACTGGTATGTTTAATGGCCCGATATCCATCAAGCGGTGCGGCTTCGTAGCTTACCGAAGTCGTACTAAAAACATGTTGACAGATTTTTGAGCGCCGTGTGTAGTGTTCTATATTCTTAATAGAACATAAACATTTTTGGTGTTGTTCACTGTCATCATTTTGCAGTCTACACATATATCTTATGAATGACTGCCATCTGCCGGTCACACTCATCATTACACCATGTACCAAATAAAATTGCTTCGAGGTCGGTAAGCACAACCAGAATTATGCCATACATTAGGCATAAGGCGCACTGACGATTTTTGAGAAAAATGAAAGGATTTTAAGTGCGCCTTATAATCCGAAAAATACGGTAGTGGAATGAAATAATTTAGAGTAGGGTACCATCTTAATTCACACTCCATTTCAGAAGGGTCCTAATGGATCGTGGGAAAGCTTGTAGTGAAGCGGGACATGCGGCAAGTTCGCCAAAAATTTTTAAACGGTTTAAAAAAATTCTGCGCTCTGTCAAGAATGGAATAAAACGCAGAGAGCGTAACAAAGCATGACAAAGCTTGACTCAAAGCGTAGGAAAGCTTAACAGATCTTGGTTCAAAGCGCAATAGGAAGTGACTGTGATATTGACTAGTGACATTGAAACTTTTATGTAAAACCAACACAGGATTACAAATCCATTCTCTTTTGAATCATTGCCTTTTTTATACGATGATCATTGTTTCTGTACTTCTGTTTGCTGTTGCACTTTGACATTACTGTCTATCATTTTTCTGTATGAAAATGTTAATAATAAAGAGAATATGTTACGTTTTATAAAAGAAATGCCTTTAATTCATTTCAACTAGCATAAGAAATGAAAGATAGATATTTATTAAGATGACAAAAATAAAAGAAATCAAGATATAAAACATAATATAACGAGAAAAAAAAGAGAAATATAAAAAATAAATGAATATAAAAAATGGGTGGATAAAACAAATGCCTTTTAATATTTTCAACTAGCATGAAAGATAGATATTTATTAAGATGACACAAATAAAAGAAATTAAGATATAAAACATAATATAACGGAAAAAAAAAGGGAAATTGAAAAAATAAATGAATATAAAAAATGTGTGGAAAAACAATATACTGAGTTTTTCACTTTTTTTTCTTATTTTTGTTGTAACAATGCACAACAGAGCTTGATAATCGTGTCGGAGCCTGATTTAAAGCGTCAGGATCGCATCAAAGCGTAATAAAGTTCAATAAAGCGTAATAAAACGTATCAAAACGTGATTTAAAGCGTATCAAAGAGGGATCAAAGCGTGAGGAACGGTAAGAAAGCGGCAACTAATTCGTATCAGAGCGCATCAAAGCATAACATTACTTCGGAGATCGGGATATTCGTGGAAAAATGGACAAAAATGACGGCGCTTTGCTCGCCGCTTGAAAGCGCGGCAAGCGCCGTTGGTGTGAACCAGGCATTACTATCTTTCACACACCACAGCTCTGACATTTAAATCCCACTCGACGTTCTTTTGCTCGCTAGAAGAATGACAGTAGGTAACTCCGCGGCTCAGCTGCTTCCCAGTTGTAAACATTGTCTTTTTTATACGATGATCATTGTTTCTGTACTTCTGCTGTTTGATGTTGCAGTTTGACATTACTGTCTATCATTTTTCTGTATGAAAATGTTAATAATAAAGAGAATATGTTACGTTTTATAAAAGAAATGCCTTTAATTAATTTCAACTAGCATAAGAAATGAAAGATAGATATTTATTAAGATGACAAACATAAAAGAAATGAAGATATAAAACATAATATAACGAGAAAAAAAAGAGAAATTGAAAAAATAAATGAATATAAAAAATGGGTGGATAAAACAAATGCCTTTTAATATTTTCGACTAGCATGAAAGATAGATATTTATTAAGATGACAAAAATAAAATAAATTAAGATATAAAACATAGTATAACGGAAAAAAAAGAGAAATTGAAAAAATAAATGAATATAAAAAATGTGTGGAAAAACAATATACTGAGTTTTTCACATTTTTTTCTTATTTTTGTTGTAACAATGCACAACAGAGCTTGATAATCGTGTCAGAGCCTGATTTAAAGCGTCAGGATCGCATCAAAGCGTAATAAATTCCAATAAAGCGCAATAAAAGGTATCAAAACGTGATTTAAAGCGTATCAAAGAGGGATCAAAGCGTGAGGAACGGTAAGAAAGCGGCAACTAATTCGTATCAGAGCGTATCAAAGCATAACATTACTTCGGAGATCGGGATATTCGTGGAAAAATGGACAAAAATGACGGCGCTTTGCTCGCCGCTTGAAAGCGCGGCAAGCGCCGTTGGTGTGAACCAGGCATTACTATCTTTCACACACCACAGCTCTGACATTTAAATCCCACTCGACGTTCTTTTGCTCGCTAGAAGAATGACAGTAGGTAACTCCGCGGCTCAGCTGCTTCCCAGTTGTAAACAATGGAGGCTCAAGGCTATAAACTAAGCTACGCGCTACATCGTAAACGTAATAATAGATTATACAACTCACTCGTCCATCGCTAAACAGAGTCGACATTTATCCAATTAAAAGTATTTTTTTTAGGAAAATCATTCTTCATTTTGCCAGTAGAACGCGAGCTAACAATGCTAACATCATTCCCACATTTCTAACCGACTGTTACTTACCGTTGCATTGTCTCCTCCATTGCCATAAATAGTAGTCACCGAGCCCGCCATTAAAAGTAGTTTATTGGATCATCCATCCTTATACTGGCGCAGGTTTCCGCAGCAGGACTCTTTGAAGTGCGTCGCACAAAGAGAGACCTCGTCCGAGTTGAAGATGCATTTCTACGGATCGTAAAAGTTAAAAGTAGGTAAGGCACTTTCTCACCTCGGATGAGGCTGAAAGTTAATGTAGTGACTCGTGCTGGTTAAAGCATCGTCGACGTGATGTAACACAGCCGGTTTTGAATCCGTTTCAATTGGCTGACTCACGGACAGATGTCTGGGTGAATGTCTGCCATGTACGGGACATTCTCTGACGTCACACTTGAACAGAATTCCAAACGGATCGTTTGGAGGGAGTAGGAAGGAAGGCAAGATTGTTTTATAAATATGTCAACAACGCCTCCACGGTTTGATTTCACATTTTCAGGGCTCAAATACACATATGCGGGTACCATTAGGTTAAAAAAAAAAAAAAAAAGTTGTTTTTGCACAATAAGGCCCCTGTAAAAATGTCACTTAAGTTGCAAACAACCCTTTTTAATGGGGCTATTTTTCAGAGTTGTTGTCTATACACTACCGTTCAAAAGTTTGGGGTCACCCAAACAATTTAGTGGAATAGCCTTCATTTCTAAGAACAAGAATAGACTGTCGAGTTTCAGATGAAAGTTCTCTTTTTCTGGCCATTTTGAGCGTTTCATTGACCCCACAAATGTGATGCTCCAGAAACTCAATCTGCTCAAAGGAAGGTCAGTTTTGTAGCTTCTGTAACGAGCTAAAGTGTTTTCAGATGTGTGAACATGATTGCACAAGGGTTTTCTAATCATCAATTAGCCGTCTGAGCCAATGAGCAAACACATTGTACCATTAGAACACTGGAGTGATAGTTGCTGGAAATGGGCCTCTATACACCTATGTAGATATTGCACCAAAAAGCAGACATTTGCAGCTAGAATAGTCATTTACCACATTAGCAATGTATAGAGTGTATTTCTTTCAAGTTAAGACTAGTTTCAAGTTATCTTCATTGAAAAGTACAGTGCTTTTCCTTCAAACATAAGGACATTTCAATGTGACCCCAAACTTTTGAACGGTAGTGTATATTCAGTTTCTTCTACCCAGACAATGCTATTTTAGGTACAGTACAGGCCAAACGTTTGGACACACCTTCTCGTCATTCAGTGTGTTTTCTTTATTTTCATGACTATTTACATTGTAGATTGTCACTGACGGCATCAAATCTATGAATGAACACATGTGGAGTTATGTACTTAACAAAAAAGGTGAAATAACTGAAAACATGTTTTATATTCTAGTTTCTTCAAAATAGCCACCTTTTGCTCTGATTACTGCTGTGCACACTCTGGGCATTCTCTGGATGAGCTTTAAGCACACCTGTGAAGTGAAAACCATTTCAGGTGACTATTTATTGAAGCTCATGGAGAGAATGCCAAGAGTGTGCAAAGCCGTAATCAGAGCAAAGCGTGGCTATTTTGAAGAAACTAGAATATTAAACATTTTTTCAGTTAATTCACCTTTTTTTGTGGAAAGTGCACCACTCCAATTCGTCACGTTTCATGTCTCGGGTAAACCGCGACAAATGGGGCTTTATGAATTCCCTTCCTACTGTATATATTATTACATGTACAGTACAGGCCAAAAGTTTGGACACACCTTCTCATTCAATGTGTTTTCTTTATTTTCATGACTATGTAGACCAGTGGTCCCCAACCTTTTTGTAGCTGCTTGAAAATTTGTCCCACGGACAAATAAAGAAATACAATCATGTGTGCTTACGGACTGTATCCCTGCAGACTGTATTGATCTATATTGATATATAATGTATATATTGTGTTTTTTATGTGGATTTAATTAAAAAAATAAATAAATAAATTTAAAAAAAATAATATATATATATATATATATATTTATTTAATTTTTTTCAATTTCTTGTGCGGCCCGGTACCAATCGGTCCGGGGACCACTGATGTAGACTATGTAGACAATTGTAGATTGTCACTGAAGGCATCAAAACTATGAATGAACACATGTGGAGTTATGTACTTCACAAAAAAAGGCGAAATAACTGAAAACATATTTTGTATTCTTGTTCCTTCAAAATAGCCACCTTTTGCTCTGATTACTTTTTCGCACACTCTTGGCATTCTCTCCATGAGCTTCAAGAGGTAGTCAACCTGAAACGGGTTTCACTTCACAGGAGTGCTTGAAGCTCATGGAGAGAATGCCAACAGTGTGCGAAAAAATAATCAGAGCAAAAGGTGGCTATTTTGAAGAATCTAGAATATAAAACATGTTTTCAGTTATTTCACCTTTTTTTAGTTAAGTACATAACTCCACATGTGTTCATTCATAGTTTTGATGCCTTCAGTGACAATCTACAATGTAAATAGTCATGAAAATAAAGAAAACACAATGAATTAGAAGGTGTGTCTGTACTGTTTGTTTTCATTGCATATGCAATCTTGGTAGATCACAAGCAACACGCCCACTAATAGTAAACACATTTTCTTAGTTTGTGCATGATATTCAGCACCTGGTATTTGGTACCTTTGTAGTTCAGACGATGCAAAAAGAAAGAACAGTTAACTTGCAACTTTGACTCTATCTGCATTTGTAAAAAGTACCGTCTTTTTCGGACTATAAGACGCACTTAAAATCCTTTCATTTTCTCAAAAATCGACAGAACGCCTTACTACCCGGTGCGCCTAATGTACGGAAACGTTTTGGTTGTGCTTACCGACCTCAAAGCTATTTTATTTGGTACATGGTGAAATGTGACCAGTAGATGGCAGTCACACATAAGAGATGTGTGTAGACTGCAATATGAGGGCAGTCACACATAAGAGATACATGTAGAATGCAATATGACTCAAGTAAACACCAACATGTTATATGTTCCATTGAAAGTATAGAACATTACACACGGCACTCACAAATCTATCAAAATGTTTTAATACGACTTTAATACGCATGGATTGTACTGTGCTTCAACTTACGAGTATTATTATGGTGTGTGTATAAGGTAAGACATATCTGGCGTTTTTAAGTTTAAAGTACCAATGATTGTCACACACACACTAGATGTGGTGAAATTTGTCCTTTGCATTTGTCCCATCCCCTTGGGGAGCAGTGGGCAGCAGCGGCGCCGCGCCCGGGAATCATTTTGGTGATTTAACCCCCAACTCCAACCCTTTGTTGCTGAGTGCCAAGCAGGGAGGTAATGGGTCCCATTTTTATAGTCTTTGGTATGACTCGGCTGGGATTTGAACTTGTTTCGCAATATTATGCAAAAGAAACTTTTCTTACCTTCTGGTACCTGCTGATCTGTATTTTGGATCTGCATAAGTCCTGAAAATGTGTGCCTTCGTCGATAAGCTTCTTCTTTTTCTCTACTTGTTATGGGACATTCATCCTCCGCTGTTGCCATTTCTAATATAAAGTAGTGTAAAGTTCTTACTTATATCTGTCAGTAAACTCGCCATAAAAGCGCTAAAACATACCGGTGTAGTGAGTTTACATTATTCACCCAAGGAACTTTAGTTATTAGAGAGTTCCGGTGGGACGGTTTTTCACGGGACACATTTCCGGCGTTGTTGTTGCACTAGTGAGCCACGGATGAGGAGATGCTGCTCCGTTATTGATTGAAGTAAAGTGTGAATGTCATTAAAACAGTTAGCTCCATCTTTTGACACTTCTTCCACTCCCGTCCTTGCACGCTACACCGCTACAACAAAGATGGCGGGGAGAAGACGCTGTCGAAGGTGAGCCACGTAAATAAGACCGCACACAAAACGGTGCATCCTGAAGCGACTGTCAGAAAGCGACTTGAAGATGATCTGTAAAACATCATCTATGCAACATTTTGACCAAAGAACCACCATTACATGTTATGTAGACCACAAGGAAGTCTTTTACATTTACAAAAAAAAATCATAATATGACCCCATTAAAGGCCTACTGAAAGCCACTACTAGCGACCACGCAGTCTGATAGTTTATATATCAATGATGAAATCTTAACATTGCAACACATGCCAATACGGCCGGGTTAACTTATAAAGTGACATTTTAAATTTCCCGGGAAACTTCCGGTTGAAAACGTTTATGTATGGTGACGTTTGCGCGTGACGTCAATGGTTGAAGCGGAAGTATTCGGCCACATTGTATCACAATACAAAAAGCTCTGTTTTCATCGCAAAATTCCACAGTATTCTGGACATCTGTGTTGGTGAATCTTTTGCAATTTGTTTAATGAACAATGGAGACTGCAAAGAAGAAAGTTGTAGGTGGGATCGGTGTATTAGCGGCTGGCTGCAGCAACACAACCAGGAGGACTTTGACTTGGATAGCAGATGCACTATCCGACGCTAGCCGCCGACCGCATCGATGATCGGGTGAAGTCCTTCGTCGCACCGTCGATCGCTGGAACGCAGGTGAGCACGGGTGTTGATGAGCAGATGAGGGCTGGCGTAGGTGGAGCGCTAATGTTTTATCATAGTTCTGTGAGTTCCGGTTGCTAAGTTGCTAAATTAGCCTTAGCGTCGTTAGCAACAGCATTGTTAAGCCTTACCAGGCTGAGAATTTTTAACCGTGTAGTTACATGTCCATGGTTTAATAGTATTGTTGATCTTCTGTCTATCCTTCCAGTCAGGGGCTTATTTCTTTTGTTTATATCTGCATTTAAGCACGATGCTATCACGTTAGCTCAGTAGCTAAAGTGCTTCACCGATGTATTGTCGTGGAGATAAAAGTCACTGTAAATGTCCATTTCGCGTTCTCGACTCTCATTTTCAAGAGGATATAGTATCCGAGGTGGTTTAACATACAAATCCGTGATCCACAATAGAAAAAGGAGAGTGTGGAATCCAATGAGCCAGCTTGTACCTAAGTTACGGTCAGAGCGAAAAAAGATACGTCCATCGCTGCCTCTCAAGTCCTTCACTGTAACGTTCCTCATCTACGAATCTTTCATCCTCGCTCAAATTAATGGGGTAATCATCACTTTCTCGGTCCGAATCTCTCTCGCTCCATTGTAAACAACGGGGAATTGTGAGGAATACTAGCTCCTGTGACGTCACGCTACTTCCGGTACAGGCAAGGCTTTTTTTTATCAGCGAGCAAAAGTTGCAAACTTTATCGTCAATTTTCTCTACTAAATCCGTTCAGCAAAAATATGGCAATATCGCGAAATGATCAAGTATGACACATAGAATGGATCTGCTATTCCCGTTTAAATAGCTCTGACGAGGTCCCGTAGCTAAGTTAGCTTCAATGGCGTCGTTAGCAACAGCATTGCTAGGCTTCGACAGGCGGCACAGCATTAACCGTGTGGTTACAGGTCCAGTGTTTGGTTCGGTGTCTCCTGATAGTAGTATTGTTGATCTTCTGTCTATCCTTCCAGTCAGGGGCTTATTTATTTTGTTTCTATCTGCATTTAAGCACGATGCTATCACGTTAGCTCCGTAGCTAAAGTGCTTCACCGATGCATTGTCGTGGAGATAAAAGTCACTGTGAATGTCCATTTCGCGTTCTCGACTGTCATTTTCAAGAGTATATAGTATCCGAGGTGGTTTAAAATATAAATAAATAGAAAAAGGAGAGAGTGTGGAATCCAATGAGCCAGCTTGTACCTAAGTTACGGTCAGAGTGAAAAAAGATACGTCCTGCACTGCACTCTAGTCCTTCACTCTCACGTTCCTCATCCACGAATCTTTCATCCTGGCTCAAATTAATGGGGTAATCGTCGCTTTCTCGGTCCGAATCTCTCTCGCTGCTGGTGTAAACAATGGGGAAATGTGAGGAGCCCTTCAACCTGTGACGTCACGCTACTTCCGGTACAGGCAAGGCTTTTTTTTTATCAGCGACCAAAAGTTGCGAACTTTATCGTCGATGTTCTCTACTAAATCCTTTCAGCAAAAATATGGCAATATCGCGAAATGATCAAGTATGACACATAGAATGGATCTGCTATCCCCGTTTAAATTTAAAAAATTCATTTCAGTAGGCCTTTAATGCACCTTTTGTATGAAAATAGACCTGACTAGACCCGCTCATCGGCAGTGCGCCCTATGGTCCGGAAAACACGCCATTAGCCCAAGCATCACAGGCTTGACAAAACCAACGATTCATTGCCAGCTTCTCTGACTCACGGGTATTTGAGGAAAACTCCGCAAACACTAACTCACAAGTGATTCTGCCTTCAGTGAACAACTCAAAAGGAATCAAAGTGTTCCGTGGCTAGCACATACCGTATCACCGCTCAGGTCAAACACCATTCTTGTTTCAGGGAAAATGCTGAATGGAAAGGAGTGCTCATTCCTTTCATGCCACAATGTAGAAATAAGTGCAGTTATTGGTCGGTTGCCGAAGACCCGCATCTTCAAAAACACCACGTTGTTACCGAGTTTCCATCACGCATTTAGGAAATGGAATCGGATTTAGCAATCTTTTCTGAGCCTTGTAAGTGGAAATAATTACAAGACTGCCGTCGAACGATGAGGTTGCTCGCTCTTTCCTGATGGGGGAATATTTCACAACCACAGTGTTTATGTGCAAAGCCCCTGTAGAAAATGGTCTTCTTGTATGACTGTTTTGGACAACTGGTCCATACTTAACTGGCTCCAGCATGACAGTGGCCATCGCCGTGATCCCAGCGAGGACGCTGGCCGCACACCTGGCTCCCGTTATTACCTCCCAAGCGCCACAACAAACAAGCGCACGTGTGGTGACAGTTTAGTAGCTCCTCATTGAAACATTTCATCCCCGCCTCAGTGGGAGCAGATGGACTTTTACGCTGGGTGCTGCACTTCCAAAACAGCTGTTGGTGAATTGGGAGAGTTGGTGTGTCCCAAAAAGGGACAAGCGGTAGGAAATGGATGGATGGATGGGTGTGTCTTCAGGATGACCCAGCACGACTTGGGCCATCAGCAGACAATATAAAAGGTCAGGGGAGTTTAGAGTGGAGCCTCATACTGAAAAATGTCAATAATACTCTTACTTAATCCAAAACTGTACAACAACAAAAATGTATATGTATAATATACTGTATACAAGGGTTGTACAGTATACCGGTACTAGTATAGTATCACGGTACTAATGAACCAAAAACGGTACTGTACTCTGTTTGAAAAATGTACCGGTTCAAGGGCATGACGTGACATGCCTAGGTTCCATTCTAGAGGCTAACCTTTCCTGTGATAAAATGGCAACCAAGGTAATCAAAAAGGTTAACCAACGAGCGAGATTTCTCTACAGAATTTCCTCTCTGGTCAACAAAAGCACCTTGAGGATTCTGGCGGGAACTCTCGTTCAACCCTTTTTCGATTACGCATGCACCTCCTGGTACCCTAGCACCTCCAAAACCCTCAAATCTAAACTCCAAACATCTCAGAACAAGCTAGTCAGGTTACTTCTAGACCTCCACCCCAGATCCCACCTCACTCCTACCCACTTCTCTAAAGTGGGCTGGCTCAAGGTGGAGGACAGAGTTAAACAACTTGCACTGAGCCTAGTCTATAAAATCCGCTACACCTCCCTGATACCGAAGTACATGTCAAACTACTTCCTTAACGTAAATGACCGCCATAACCACAACACCAGGGGCAGCTCCACTAACCACGTTAAACCCAGATTCCGAACTAACAAAGGTCTTAACTCATTCTCTTTCTATGCCACATCAATGTGGAATGCGCTCCCAACAGGTATAAAAGAAAGGGCATCTCTATCCTCCTTCAAAACCGCAATAAAAGTTCACCTTCAGGCAGCTACAACCCTAAACTAATATGCTAATAATCAAATGTAAACAATCAAATGCAGATACTTTTTCTTTTGCCTTCTGATCTCTCTCTCTCTCTCTCTCTCTCTCTCTCTCTATGTCCACTACTTGATGTCCATATCAAGTAGCGTTTAATTGACCCCGGAAATGTGATGCTCCAAAAACTCAATCTGCTCAAAGGAAGGTCAGTTTTGTAGCTTCTGTAACGAGCTAAAGTGTTTTCATATGTGTGAACATGATTGCACAAGGGTTTTCTAATCAATTAGCCTTCTGAGCCAATGAGCAAACACATTGTACCATTAGAACACTGGAGTGATAGTTGCTGGAAATACACCTATGTAGATATTGCATCAAAAAGCAGACATTTGCAGCTAGAATAGTCATTTACCACATTAGCAATGTATAGAGTGTATTTCTTTCAAGTTAAGACTAGTTTCAAGTTAGCTTCATTGAAAAGTACAGTGCTTTTCCTTCAAAAATAAGGACATTTCAATGTGACCCCAAACTTTTGAACGGTAGTGTATATCAAACAAACCTTTGACAAAGTGTGTCGTCTTCGACTCTGCTCCCTTTGACTGGAGTGCGTGCCACTTTTTTTTGTCGCCCTTCGGAAAATATTGCACTCTTCCGCCCTTCTTGATTACCTCTCGAGGAACTCTGAAGAAACATATATCCTTTTCGCAATTTGAACAGTTTGTACAGCCAAAAACAACGCAAGCGTAGGGCAATTTTCTCCAAGAAAGGCTAAATGGAGCCTAGCACTCATTGAGAACAGACGTTGGCTTGACCACCACGCATTTGTAATGAGCCGGGCGTGACGTCATGTAAATCCCAGCAATAGGGAGGGGCATGCTATCTGAAAAATGGGTCTGTTTATGTCGACTTATGTTATAACATTGTAAACTTTATTACTATCACTAAGCAGCGTAAAACAACTACAACGTAAAGGCTCTCGAGTTAGCATTAAAATGTGCCAAGTTATAATAATAATAATAATACATAATGTTTTAATTGATATATTCTTTATTTCAAATATGCAAAAAAACAAGAGCAAGCCTGATCCAATACAGTGCTATAGCCTTAACAGCCATTATAACAAAATGAAAACGATGGAGAATAAAAAACGAAAAACAAATGAGCATTGGACTTTCTTTTTTTAAATTTTTTATTTTTTTTACATATTTAAAAAGGAGTGAGAATAAGTTGACACTTATTTAATCCCACCCCTTTTCTTTAAATCATAAATTACTACCTGAACTACCTGTTCACTCTATGTACAGACTTAATGAACTTGTATATGCATAAATTATAAATATATACATACATATGCACACTACACACATACATAGCCACACCATTACCACTAGTGATCATGGAAATGGTATCACGCCACAGCAGCAGCACCACTGCCTCAATGTTGTTGTTTCTAGAGAACATACAAAACATGTATTCGTTGAATTAGTGTTGTCCCGGTACCACTATTTTAGTACCGGTACCAAAATGTATTTTAATACTTTTCAGTACTTTTCTAAATATAGGGAACCACAAAAAATTGCATTATTGGTTTTATTTTAACAAAAAAAACTTACAACATGTTTCTTATTGCAAGTTTGTCCTTAAATAAAATAGTGAACATACTAGACAACTTGTCTTTTAGTACTAAGTGAGCACAAAAAGGCTCCTAATTAGTCTGCTGACATATGCAGTAACATATTGTGTCATTTATACACCTATTATTTTGTCAAAATTAAGGACAAGTAATAGAAAATCAATTATTAATCTACTTGTTCATTTACTGTTTATCTGCTTACTTTCTCTTTTAACATGTTCTCATCATCATCAATCTTTATTGCAGACCTTAAGATCCATTTAAACATGTAAAAACAGAATACAATACATTAAAAAACAAAGCAATAAAACATACATTAAAAACAAAACAATCAAACATAAAAATAATAAAAACATAAAACCCAAATGTCAGTTTCTGTGTGCCAATGATTCCACAGTCCAGATGAGTACTTAACAGAACTTCTATCTACACTTCTGTTAAAATGTAATAATCACTTATTCTTCTGTTGTTTGATACTTAACATTAGTTTTGGATGATACCACACATTTGGGTATCAATCCGATACCAAGTAGCTACAGGATCATACATTGGTCATATTCAAAGTCCTCGTGTGTCCAGGGATGTATTTTTTAAATTATAAACATAATTTAAATTAAAAAAAACCGAAAGACTTTGTGATGCTAAAAAATATCTATGTAATCGGGGTAGTTTCGACGAGATACGCTCTTGTACTTGGTATCATTACAGTGGATGTCAGGTGTAGATCCACCCATGGCGTTTGTTTACATTGTGACGCCGGTGAGCTACGGTGTGTAGTGAAGCACGTTTAGCTATTCCTCGTCCTGCAGGGATGATACTTGTAAGAAACTTACTTTATTTGTCGCCATGGAGGTGAGGATTAGTGATTTAGAAGTAGCTAAAACACTGCAGACTGCAGATGGACGTTAGCCGCTAGCTAGCCAGCTATGTTTTAAAGCAGTGGTCCCCAACCTTTTTGTAGCTGCGGACCGGTCAACGCTTGAAAATTTGTCCCAATTTATTTTTATTTTTTTCATAAGGAAATACAATCATGTGTGCTTACGGACTGTATCCCTGCAAACTGTATTGATCTATATTGATATATAATGTACACTACCGTTCAAAAGTTTGGGGTCACATTAAAATGTCCTTATTTTTCAATGAAGATAACTTTAAACTAGTCTTAACTTTGAAGAAATACACTCTATACATTGCTAATGTGGTAAATGACTATTCTAGCTGCAAATGTCTGCTTTTTGGGGCAATATCTACATAGGTGTATAGAGGCCCATTTCCAGCAACTATCACTCCAGTGTTCTAATGGTACAATGTGTTTGCTCATTGGCTCAGAAGGCTAATTGATGATTAGAAAACCCTTGTGCAATCATGTTCACACATCTGAAAACACTTTAGCTCGTTACAGAAGCTACAAAACGGACCTTCCTTTGAGCAGATTGAGTTTCTGGAGCATCACATTTGTGGGGTCAATTAAACGCTCAAAATGGCCAGAAAAAGAGAATTTTCATCTGAAACTCCACAGTCTATTCTTGTTCTTAGAAATGAAGGATATTCCACAAAATTGTTTGGGTGACCCCAAACTTTTGAACGGTAGTGTATTTTTAATATACTTTACTCGTGTAGCATTTCCCATTGAAGTATTACCTTGATATTGTTTGTGTTTGAATTTTTGACTAATAGAAACCAGAAAGTCATGGTCAATGATACTTTGTCAGGAAAGGCACTTCTACATCTGCTCTCTTGTTTATTTTGTACACAAATGTGTCAAAGAGTAAATACGACAACAGGACAAAAAATCAAATATGGTGAGGATTTAGTAATTAGTTTGTTCAATGGATATGCAGTCACGGCTGCCATAGTTTAGTTTGTTTACTGGAACGCTTCTTCACAAGACGCGAATTTGAATCAAGAAACGCAACCTAACCCGGTGGAAAACGATGCATACCGTATTTTTCGGACTATAAGTCGCAGTTTTTTTTTCATACTTTGGCCGGGGGTGCGACTTATACTCAGGAGCGACTTATGTGTGAAATTATTAACACATTACTGTAAAATATCAAATAAAATGATTTAGCTCATTCACGTAAGAGACTAGACGTATAAGATTTCATGGGATTTAGCGATTAGGAGTGACAGATTGTTTGTTAAACGTATAGCATGTTCTATATGTTATAGTTATTTGAATGACTCTTACCATAATATGTTACGTTAAAGGCCTACTGAAAGCCACTACTACTGACCACGCAGTCTGATAGTTTATATATCAATGATGAAATCTTAACATTGCAACACATGCCAATACGGCCGGGTTAACTTATAAAGTGACATTTTAAATTTCCCGCTAAACTTCCGGTTGAAAAACTCCTTTGGATATGATTTATGCGCGTGACGTCACAAAATCCACGGAAGTGGTTGGACCCCATCGGACCCGATACAAAAACCTCTTGTTTTCTTCGACAAAATTCCACAGTATTGTGGACATCTGTGTTGGTGAATCTTTTGCAATTTGTTTAATGAACAATGGAGGCTGCAAAGAAGAACGTTGTAGGTGGGATCGATCGGTGTATTAGCGGCTAAGTACAATACTTACAGCAACACAACAAGGACTACTTACTACGCCTAGCCGATGCTTGCCGCCAAACCCACGGATGAAGTCCTTCGTCGCGCCGTCGATCGCTGGAACGCAGGTGAGCACGGCTGTTGATGAGCAGATGAGGGCTGGCTGGCATAGGTGGAGCGCTAATGTTTTTATCATAGTTCTGTGAGGTCCGGTTGCTAAGTTGCTAAATTAGCCTTAGCGTCGTTAGCAACAGCATTGTTGAGCCTTACCAGGCTGAGAATTTTTAACCGTGTAGTTACATGTACATGGTTTAATAGTATTGGTGATCTTCTGTCCATCCTTCCAGTCAGGGATTTATTTATTTTGTTTCTATCTTCATTTGCGAACGATGCTATCACGTTAGCTCAGTAGCTAAGTGTGTCACCGATGTATTGTCGTGGAGATAAAAGTCACTTTAAATGTCCATTTCGCGTGCTCGACTCTCATTTTCAAGAGGATATAGTATCCGAGGTGGTTTGAAATACAAATCCGTGATCCACAATAGAAAAAGGAGAGAGTGTGGAATCCAATGAGCCAGCTTGTACCTAAGTTACGGTCAGAGCGAAAAAAGATACGTCCATCACTGCCTCTCTAGTGCTTCACTCTAACGTTCCTCATCTACGAATCTTTCATCCTCGCTCAAATTAATGGGGTAATCGTCGCTTTGTCGCTCCAAATCTCTCTCGCTCCATTGTAAACAAAGGAAAATTGTGAGGAATACTAGCTCCTGTGACGTCACGCTACTTCCGCTACAGGCAAGGCTTTTTTTATCAGCGAGCAAAAGTTGCAAACTTTATCGTCGATTTTCTCTACTAAATCCTTTCAGCAAAAATATGGCAATATCGCGAAATGATCAAGTATGACACATAGAATGGATCTGCTATCCCCGTTTAAATAAAAAAAATTCATTTCAGTAGGCCTTTAACATACCAGGCACGTTCTCAGTTGGTTATTTATGCCTCATATAACGTACACTTATTCAGCCTGTTGTTCACTATTCTTTATTTATTTTAAAATGCCTTTCAAATGTCTATTTTTGGTGTTGGTTTTTATTAAATACATTTCCCCAAAAAATGCGAGTTATATATGTTTTTTTTCCTTCTTTATTATGCATTTTCGGCCGGTGCGACTTATCCTTCCAGTCAGGGATTTATTTATTTTGTTTCCATCTGCATTAGAGCCAGATGCTATCACGTTAGCTCAGTAGCTAAAGAGCTTCGCTGATGTATTGTCGTGGAGATAAAAGTCACTGTGAATGTCCATTTCGCGTTCTCGACTCTCATTTTCAAGAGGATATAGTATCCGAGGTGGTTTAAAATACAAATCTGTGATCCACAATAGAAAAAGGAGAGAGTGTGGAATCCAATGAGCCAGCTTGTACCTAAGTTACGGTCAGAGCGAAAAAAGATACACCCTGCACCGCCTCTCTAGTTCTTCACTCTAACGTTCCTCATCCACAAATCGTTCATCCTCGCTCAAATTAATGGGGTAATCGTCGCTTTCTCGGTCCGAATCTCTCTCGCTCCATTGTAAACAACGGGGAATTGTGAGGAATACTAGCTCCTGTGACGTCACGCTACTTCCGCTACAGGCAAGGCTTTTTTTTTCATCAGCGACCAAAAGTTGAGAACTTTATCGTCGTTGTTCTATACTAAATCCTTTCAGCAAAAATATGGCAATATCGCGAAATGATCAAGTATGACACATAGAATGGATCTGCTATTCCCGTTTAAATAAAAAAAATTCATTTCAGTAGGCCTGTAATGTTTATAACAATAAATGTACAAAAAAATTTGTTTTCTTTTGTATTCTTTTTTTAGTGAATCAAGTAATGTTTATGGCAACCTTTTTCCAGAACACAATATAGAATGTGAGATATAACAGGATAATGCATACATTTATCATTTGTTTACAAAACGCTTACAAAAAAGTGGCACCCCATTTTTCTGACTTGATGGGATCTCTGGGACCCCATTTTCAAGATTCCTAGCGCCAACACAGATGGAGTATTGGTGCGTGCAAAACAGCAGCAGGCGGCTGTGGCCTGCGGGCCGGTTCTAATACTAATCAAATATCATTCGGGGGGGCTATAGGTCATTCAAGGGCCTTGACTTTGACACATACGCGCTAGGAAGATGTTAATGAATGAATGACAGGGCGCTTTGTACGACAAGTTTACCGTTTGATTAAAAAAGCCCAAAGGAAATCCTGATTAGGGCCCCTGGGTGTCTCTGGGTCTCAGATTTGATGTCGAAAAGAGTGGTCGACCATATATGTCGACCTGGACCCAAGCGAGCCCTTTTAGGTAATGATCAGAACCCATGAGCCGCTTAAAAAGCTTCATCAGTAAGCTAAAGACGGACATGCTCAAAATGATGTTTTTATTTGGAATAGTAAAAGTCATACCGTAGGCATTTTCAATTAAGAGTTTGCAAGGTCACAGCTGATAAAGAATTACCGGTGCATAATTAAGAGTAAACTCTGTGCTTATTCCATGCAGGGCGAGTGGGTAACATCCACACACAATGCACCGGTAAGCAGTTGTTTTTTGGCTGCAGGGACTTTGACAGGCTCCATTAGTCAACACTTGACTCTGACACTGAAGAGTGAACACAGACTGCAACTCTCAGACCCCCCTGGGTCCCGTTTACCTCAGCAGACCACACCAGACGATAGTCTTAGTGACAAGGAAAAGAATCCAGGAGGTAGAGTCCTGTGAATTCCACAGCAAGGAAACATCAAGGAAAGAATGTTACAAAGGATAGATCAGTGGTCACCTTACTAATGCACGATCTGCTAGCAGCATATCATCAGTCATGTTGTTTTGATATTACCTCTAATGGTCAGTGGGGAAAAAACAGACAAAAAAGATGGTAGACCACCTTCAAGAAGGCGGTCTGGGCCAAGACTACAAGGAATACTTTCCAGCTGGTTTGTGTGACTTTGCAGTAATCAAGAGAGGAATCTGTTGGTTTTGCAATGTACAATGAGATGGTTTGAGACTTTGGGGTTTATTGCTGGAGAAAAGTCCAATGTAATTGGAGAAGATTCTGGCAAACGATGAAAAGGACCGGCCAAGTTTCCAAGGACCATCTTGCACATTACAACCTCCATTCCCAAACAAATTGGGATATTGTGTAAAGGGAAAGGGAAATTACAAGTAAGACAATGAATTGACTGGCAATTTAATGCTGGACCACTCTGACACAAACCTCCAACAAGGTTGTAAGATCCCAAATGGAATGATCACCTGGTGTGCACCTCTCTAGTACAGTCGGCTCGTGCAAGTCCCTGAAATTGTTCATCAGGGCCCATTTAGTCAAAGGTAATCTAATTTTGGATACAATCTTGAAAATGAGTTGTTCAAAACCAAAAATGGACTCTGAAATCAGATGAGAAGACATAAAACTAACAAATACTAATTAGCCACCCTTTGCTCTGATTACTGCTTTGCACACTCTTGGCATTCTCTGGATGAGCTTCAAGTGAAGTAAAAACCATTTCAGGTGACTACCTGTTGAAGCTCACAATGTTGTCCTTAAATAAAATAGTGAACATACTAGACAACTTGTCTTTTAGTAGTAAGTAAGCAAACAAAGGCTCCTAATTAGTCTGATGATGTATGCAGTAACATATTGTGTCATTTATCTACCTATTATTTTGTCAAAATTATTAAGGACAAGCTGTAAAAATTGATTATTAATCTACTTGTTCATTTACTGTTAATATCTGCTTATTTTCCGTTTCAACATGTTCTATCTACACTTCTGTTCAAATGTAATAATCACTTATTCTTCTGTTTGACACTTTACATTAGTTTTGGATGATACCACAAATTTAGGTATCGATCCGATACCAAGTAGTTACAGGATCATACATTGGTCATATTCAAAGTCCTCATGTGTCCAGGGACGTATTTCCTGAGTTTAAAAACATAATATACATTTTAAAAAAAGGAAAAAAGATTTTGAGACGATAAAAAATATTGATGTAATTCTAGTAGTATCGACTAGATATGCTACTGTACTTGGTATCATTACAGTGGATGTCAGGTGTAGATCCACCCATGGCATTTGTTTACATTGTGACGCCGGTGAGCTACACTGTGCATACTTGCCAACCCTCCCGTTTTTACCGGGAGACTCCCGGTATTCAGCGCCTCTCCCGATAATCTCCCGGCAGAAATTTTCTCCCGACAAACTCCCGGTATTCAGCCGGAGCTGGAGGCCACGCCCCCTCCAGCTCAATGCGGACCTGAGTGGGGACAGCCTGTTCTCACGTCCGCTTTCCCACAATATAAACAGCTTGCCTGCCCAATGACGTCATAACTGTAGAATGATCGAGGGCGAGTTCTTGGTTTCTTATGTGGGTTTATTGTTAGGCAGTTTTATTAACGTCCTCCCAGCGCGGTAACAACACACAACAACAGCAGTCACGTTTAGTCTACCGTAAACAGCAATGTTGTGACACTCTTAAACAGGACAATACTGCCATCTACAGGATAGCCTCCAGAACACTGAAATTCAAGTATTTCTTTTATTTATATATATAATAAAATAAATAAATATATATATATAAAGCTAAAATTCACTGAAAGTCAAGTATTTCATACACATATATATATATATATATATATATATATATATATATATATATATATATATATATATATATATATATATATATATATATATATATATATATATATGTACTTGAGTTGGTGAATTCTAGCTTAAATATATTCCCCTCTTAACCACGCCCCCAACCACGCCCCACCCCCGACCATGCCCCCCCACTCCCCACCCCCACCTCCTGGTATCGGAGGTCTCAAGGTTGGCAAGTATGACTGTGTAGTGAAGCATGTTTAGCTATTCCTCGTCCTGCAGGGATGATACTTATAAGAAAAATGTACTTTATTTGTCGCCATGGAGGCGAGGATTAGTGATTTAGAAGTAGCTAAAACACTGCAGACTGCGGACATGGCTAGCTAGCTAGCCATGTCTTAAAGCACCTCTTCCTGAGGGCGTTTCAGTGTTATAACTTCAACTTTATCTTTAGTTTTTAGGCCAAAATGCATCCATTCTGCCTTTTCTGTCTACACACTGTGTCTGCTTGTAAGTACTCCGTGATTGTGCGCTGCCGAACATGCTCCTCTGCTCGTAAACCCGTCATGACAACGCACCGTCATGCCCATTAAAAAATAAATAAATAAATAAATTGGAAACAGGTACTTTTCAAACAGAGTATAGTACTGTTTTTGATTCATTAGTACCGCGATACTATACTAGTACTGGTATACCGTACAACCCGACACTGTGGTATAGCTTTACCTTTCTCTCTACAATAAGTGGGAATAGTGCTTATTCTACTATAAAGTGTCAGTGGCATGAGATTAGATTTTCAAAGTTAATAAGACGTATAATTGCTTACTTGACCTTATTTGACTAAGTTCCAACAAGCTTGCACGGATGACGGATTCTGTCGGTCACGTTCCTTCTCAAAGCGAACCTATTTGGGTATTCAGACATTTATCACGGCCGTAATCCGTGCTTAGCTCCTAAAGCCCCGCATGACGCCGCTCCTTCCAGGACGCGGCTTTTGCAGGCAAGTCATTTAAAGGCCTACTGAAAGCCACTACTAGCGACCACGCAGTCTGATAGTTTATATATCAATGATGAAATCTTAACATTGCAACACATGCCAATACGGCCGGGTTAACTTATAAAGTGACATTTTAAATTTCCCGCTAAACTTCCGGTTCAAAAACTCCTTTGGATATGATTTATGCGCGTGATGTCACAAAATCCATGGAAGTGGTTGGACCCCATCGGACCCGATACAAAAACCTCTTGTTTTCTTCGACAAAATTCCACAGTATTCTGGACATCTGTGTTGGTGAATCTTTTGCAATTTGTTTAATGAACAATGGAGACTGCAAAGAAGAACGTTGTAGGTGGGATCGATCGGTGTATTAGCGGCTAAGTACAATACTTACAGCAACACAACAAGGACTACTTACTTAGCAGACGCCTAGCCGCCAAACCCACGGATGAAGTCCTTCGTCGCGCCGTCGATCTCTGGAACGCAGGTGAGCACGGCTGTTGATGAGCAGATGAGGGCTGGCTGGCGTAGGTGGAGCGCTAATGTTTTTATCATAGTTCTGTGAGGTCCGGTTGCTAAGTTGCTAAATTAGCCTTAGCGTCGTTAGCAACAGCATTGTTAAGCCTTACCAGGCTGAGAATTTTTAACCGTGTAGTTACATGTACATGGTTTAATAGTATTGTTGATCTTCTGTCTATCCTTCCAGTCAGGGATTTATTTATTTTGTTTCTATCTGCATTTGAGACAGATGCTATCACGTTAGCTCATGCTACAGAGGTTCGTCGATGATGGGTGTCCTTCGTCGCGCCGTCGATCGCTGGAACGCAGGTGAGCACGGATGTTGATGTAACCGTGTAGTTACATGAACATGATTTAATAGTATTGTTGATCTTCTGTCTATCTTTCCAGTCAGGGGTTTATTTCTTTTGTTTCTATCTTCATTTGAGAATGATGCTATCACGTTAGCTCAGTAGCTAAGTGTGTCACCGATGTATTGTCGTGGAGATAAAAGTCACTTTAAATGTCCATTTCGCGTTCTCGACTCTCATTTTCAAGAGGATATAGTATCCGAGGTGGTTTAAAATACAAATCCGTGATCCACAATACAAAAAGGAGAGTGTGTGGAATCCAATGAACCAGCTTGTACCTAAATTACGGTCAGAGCGAAAAAAGATACGTCCATCACTGCCTCTCTAGTCCTTCACTCTAACGTTCCTCATCTACGAATCTTTCATCCTCGCTCAAATTAATGGGGTAATCGTCGCTTTGTCGCTCCGAATCTCTCTCGCTCCATTGTAAACAAAGGAAAATTGTGAGGACTATTACCTCCTGTGACGTCACGCTACTTCCGGTACAGGCAAGGCTTTTTTTTTTTTATCAGCGAGCAAAAGTTGCGAACTTTATCGTCGATTTTCTCTACTAAATCCTTTCAGCAAAAATATGGCAATATCGCGAAGTGATCAAGTATGACACATAGAATGGATCTGCTATTCCCGTTTGAATAAAAAAAATTTCATTTCAGTAGGCCTTTAACTTCCTGCCTTGGATTGTGTTTGCTTAACATTAGAACACACCGCTCAGGGCAGAAGCTCAGAGTGTGTTTAAGCTGCACATCAAACAGGAGGGAAGCGTCAGGACAGTCGAAGCCAGCTAAAATATACAGATTTGATTTGTGTACCAACACCTTTAACCACCGTTTTGCTTGCCAATTAGTTCCTAAATGTAAGTTAGTGCCAGGGATGACATATTTCTATCTCCACATTCCAACTCTTTCTAAATTGCATCACAGCAGCCCCTCAGAGAGGTGCAGTCTCCACAGCCTAATTAGGAGCTCCACCGGCTGCTGTCAGCAAGCACCATCCCAGCTCTCAAAGCCAGAACCCGAGCTTGTGATCTGTCTTAAAATTTCTCGCCGAGAGCCTCTTCCCATCCGCCGGGCGACTATCGCAAAATAGGTCAGCGAGAACGAGGATGGGATGCCGTTCGTGGTCAGATGAGAAAAAGCATTTGAAGTGAGTCGAGCCAAGAGGTCTTGTGTGTGATGCATAAAACATGTCCTTTCATCACTTACAGTACAGTCTGATGCCACACCACGCTGCTTGAAGGGGGCCAAACTGGCTATTACTGCACCACACTATATCTTGTTAGTGGGAGGGTTGTTTTTTTTACTTACTTTACTTTACTTTTTACTAAAATATGAGGAAAAAGAAGATTTATTAATCTATTACTTTTCCAATCCAGTACTTGTCAAATCACATGCTTGACTGCGGACACAATTATGTTGATTGGAGTCCTTTGAAGCAGGGCCGGCCCGTGGCATAGGCCGTATAGGCAAATGCTAAGGGCGCCGTCCATCAGGGGGCGCCACGCCAGTGCCACAAATGTTGGAGAAAAAAAAAATTAAAAAAATTGGTACTATTATTTCTAAATACAAAAAATAATCCCACGTTAATTAAAATGCAAATTAAAGCCTATTTAATAGAAATATTATTTGTTACAACGTTACGCCCCCCCCCCTCCCTTCCCGTATCATGACTCTTTTTGGACTCACCACATTAAAAAATCAACACAAGATGTCAAAACGGCCAAAACTGTCAGGTGCCCAGGGAAGAAAAAATAGAAAAGAAGAGGAGGAGAAACGAGAAAAAACAGAGGTAGCAGGTATGTAACGTTAGCCTACATGAAATTATTTTTCTGTTACAGAATGTAAAAGTAACCTGGCTTTTTAGCATTAAGCTAATGTTACATGATTCTGCATTTGCTAATCAATAAATAGCTAGTTCTGTTTTAACGTCGGGTTAATATTGTTGAGGGGGCTAAATTGTTATGGAAAATAATAATGTAACGTTAGGTAATTACAGTACTCCCGCCTTACATTCCTCAGGGACATTTGTGTTAGATCTTTTAAGCAGGTGTTTTTTGTTTACATTGTTATTGCCTTCTGGTTAGCTTATGTTTGCCCTGCAGGTAATAGTCACTTTTCCACCCCTTTATATATTAGGTCTAGTTGTAAGCCTAGTTGTTAAAGTGCACATCATTAATGTTAATTAAGCAATATCACATGAGAGGGAATGCTGTTTTTTAATTTGAGCACTGCTGTGATTCGGTTAAAGATAATCATAACATAACATTCTCATATAATATGTTAATTTGCTTTCTTTAAGTAAAAAAAAAGGTCAAAGACAAAGCTATTCGGTTTCTTGTGAGTATATACACTTCACTGCCGATGTGGGGGGGCGCCACCTAAAATCTTGCCGAGGGCGCCAGATTTGTTAGGGCCAGGCCTGCTTTGAAGTCACTTGAATAGTCACGACTATGGAAGGGCGTCGTTTGAATTCGGTCCATTCCGGTTCCTCGTTTCGCTTCCGGTTCCCTATGTTTCTTCACGCTGATTCTTTTAAGGGTCAGGGTCAAAAATGTACTATTTTCAAGCAATATATATTTTTTTGTACCAATGATTGTCACACACACATTAGGTGTGGCGAAATGATTCTCTGCATTTGACCCATCCCCTTGATCACCCCCTGGGAGGTGAGGGGAGCAGTGGGCAGCAGCGGTGGCCGCACCCGGGAATCATTTTTGGTGATTTAACCCCCAATTCCAACACTTGATGCTGAGTGCTAAGCAGGGAGGTATTGGGTCCCATTTGTATAGTCTTTGGTATGACTCGGCCGGGGTTTGAACTCATATAGCAATCCTTTGAACTTGCATATTAATGCAGAGGTTACTGCATTTACTCCATTATATTTACTTAAGTAAATTGTACTTGTCAGAGTACCGTATTTTTCTGACTTTAAGTCCTTTCATTTTCTCAAAAATCGACAGTGCGCCTTATAACCCGGTGCGCCTAATGTACGGAATAATTCTGGTTGTGCTTACCGACCTTTAAAGCAATTTTATTTGGTACATGGTGTAATGATAAGTGTGACCGGTAGATGGCAGTCACACATAAGATATACGTGTAGACTGCAATATGACGCCAGTAGGGCTGCAACAACTAATCGATTAAATTTCATTATAAAAATAGTTGGCGATTAATTTAGTCATCGATTCGTTGTATCTATGCTATGCGCATGCACAGAGGCTACTTTTTTTTATTTACTTTTTTTATAAACCTTTATTTATGTGGAGGGGGGCGTGGTCTGCGGGCCTGCCGTGGAGCGGGGTGTGGAAGGACTGGCCTCGAAGCACAGCTGGCAGGTGATTGGATTACCCAGCTGGGGATGATCATCCAATCACCTGCCATGCGTATTAGCAGCAGCCGGACCGAGACACGGGTGTTGGAGTTGGAGCGAGAGAGAGACACACTAGAGAGCAAAGCAGAGACACGCCTTATTATATACTGCTGAAAAGCAAACCATACTGGTGTATGAAAATAAAAGAATTGATCCAACCCACTAGAGGGCAACCTCTACAATCTCCTATTAAAGGCCTACTGAAATGCGATTTTCTTATTTAAACGGGGATAGCAGGTCCATTCTATGTGTCATACTTGATCATTTCGCGATATTGCCATATTTTTGCTGAAAGGATTTAGTAAAGAACATCGACGATAAATTCGCAACTTTTGGTCGCTGATAAAAAAGCCTTGCCTGTACCGGAAGTAGCAGACGATATGCACGTGACGTCACCGGTTGTGGAGCTCCTCACATCTGCACATTGTTTACAATCATGGCCACCAGCAGCGAGAGCGATTCGGACCGAGAAAGCGACAATTTCCCCATTAATTTGAGCGAGGATGAAAGATTTGTGGATGAGGAAAGTGAGAGTGAAGGACTACAGGGGAAGCCACAAATGAATCCCGGAATAACAAACACCTCCCTCCCTCCCGTCCATATAACCCGCCAATACAAATCAAACACCCGCACAACACACTCAATCCCACAGCCCAAAGTACCGTTCACCTCCGCAAAGTTCATACAGCACATATATTTCCCCAAAGTTACGTACGTGACATGCACATAGCGGCACGCACGTACGGGCAAGCGATCAAATGTTTGGAAGCCGCAGCTGCGTACTCACGGTACCGCGTCTGCGCATCCAACTCAAAGTCCTCCTGGTAAGAGTCTCTGTTGTCCCAGTTCTCCACAGGCCAATGGTAAAGCTTGACCGTCATCTTTCGGGAATGTAAACAATGAAACACCGGCTACGTGGTTGTGTTGCTGCAGCCGGCCGCTAATACACCGCTTCCCACCTACAGCTTTCTTCTTTGCCGTCTCCATTGTTCATTGAACAAATTGCAAAAGATTCACCAACACAGATGTCCAGAATACTGTGGAATTTTGCGATGAAAACAGACGACTTAATAGCTGGCCGCAATGCCGTCCCAAAATGTCCGCTACAATCCGTGACGTCACGCGCCGGCGTCATCATACCGAGACGTTTTCAGCAGGATATTTCGCGCGAAATTTAAAATTGCACTTTAGTAAGCTAACCCGGTTGCAATGTTAAGATTTCATCATTGATGTATAAACTATCAGACTGTGTGGTCGGTAGTAGTGGCTTTCAGTAGGCCTTTAAGAAGTCCCAGATCCTTGTGTGAAGCTCAGCCAACTACAAGGATCTGGCGAGAGTCAGGTTACCTTTAATGCGCCTTTTGTATGAATATAAACCTGACTAGACCCCCTCATCGGCAGACTGCCTTATAATCCGGTGCGCCCTATGGTGCGAAAAAATACGGTAAGTTTTCATGCAAGACCTAAAAGGCGAGTCCTGCGGTTGAGTCCTTCCTCCAGTGCACATTCTGCAGGGGAGAATTAGCCTACATTATTGCAGCTGAGGCTGGAAAGATGGTGGAGAGCGAGAGCTGCAGACATTCCTGCAGCCTGACTGTCACCATGAAGGCCTGACCATGAGTCCGCAAATCGGCAGACTCTCATCTACATGAAACCCTCGCCCCTGCAGGCGCGCATGTGGTCCCGAGTCTATCGAGAAATGTGCAGTTGGTTAAAAGGTTGCGTAACGGGAGACTTGGAGGTGATGTGCTCCTGTGGCAGCGGCGGCGGTGCTTGTGGCGAGGCTCAATAATTCGGCTTACATACCAGCTCAGAAGCCGTCTGCTGCAAATGAAATCCCGTATGTGACGTTTTCCTCCATAGAAGGAGATGGAAAGAAAGGACATGATGATTAAGTTCAAAGGCATGAAGCCGGCGGTCTGTATGTGTTCCTGGTGAGAAGATAGAGGAGATGGCGTGGAAGAAAATGGCTGTGGAGGATCTCCTTCATGCGTTCATGTAGAGCAGGGGTGTCCAATCTTTTTCCACTGAGGGCCGCGCACTGAAAAATCAAAGCAAGCGGGGGCCATTTTGATATTTTTTATTTTAAAAACCAATACATTATATGTATAAAAAATATACATTTAGGCCTCCACTCAGGCTTGATACTGGGGACTCCAAAGGGTTGAGGTTAAAAAAAAATTAAAAAAAGTCATTATTTAGTAATATTATTATTCAAAGTTTAAATATCTAGATCAGGGGTCACCAACGCGGTGCCCGCGGGCACCAGGTAGCCCGTAAGGACCAGGGGCCGTACTTATCAAGCTTCTTAGAGTGCCATTTTACACTTAAGTCCTGAGACTTTGCGAAATTTAGTCCTACTCTCAAACTTAAGAATAAAAGCTTTTTATCAACGTTCTTAAGTCTAAGAATCACTCCTACTCTCCACGATATTTAAGAGACCTTCAGAGGTGTCTTAAGTGGTTAGGAGTTGCCAGCAGGGGATGGCACTGAGGCGAGAGAGACGTGCGCCAACGTTCAGGGAACGGAACAATGTTTTTTTTTTTTTTTATGACGAGCAACTGATCAAACGGTATCGTTAAGACAGAGCGGGTATTATTTTTGTCGCAGATTTAATACTTTTCGATTCCATGTTGATTTCTGCATGTGTCTGCAGTGGGCTAGTATATATAGAGCCACCCACACCAGTTTCAAATTAGTTGCCTAATTAATGAATTGGAAAGAAAATGTTATGACAGTAGCGTATGTGTGTGGCCGTGAGGTGAGTGACGTCAGTGAGTGTGTGGGCGAGAGAAGAGAGGGAGCGGTAGCGTGAGTGCTGGCGGGGACTAGTTTGTTTTGTATTATTTTGTAGTTTATTGTCAAAATATACACTCCCATTGTCCACTTAAATATTTCCAAGATATTTCATTATTCTTAGACAAGGGATTCCCTTCCGTGATTGGTCATTTCTATGGACACAGAAATGACGTCACCTAAAATTCCGTTTACGGCACATAGTAATGTCGTAATTCAGCTCTGAGTGTGACACTTAAGATTCAGTCCTACACTTCGCTGAAAGTGTGAGTAAGACGCTTGATAACTAACTTTTAAGTGCAGCTTTCAGCGAAGAATTTATTTACTCTTAAGTCAACTCTTAGCAGACTTCTTAGGAGTCATTCTAAGAAGCTTGATAAGTACGGCCCCAGATGAGTAGCCCGCTGGCCTGTTCTAAAAATAGCTCAAATAGCAGCACTTACCAGTGAGCTGCCTCTATTTCTAAATTGTATTTATTTACTAGCAAGCTGGTATCGCTTTGCCCGACATTTTTAATTCTAAGAGAGACAAAACTCAAATAGAATTTGAAAATCCAAGAAAATATTTTAAAGACTTGGTCTTCACTTGTTTAAATAAATTCATTTATTTTTTTACTTTGCTTCTTATAACATTCAGAAAGACAATTTTAGAGAAAAAATACAATCTTAAAAATGATTTTAGGATTTTCAAACACATATACCTTTTTACCTTTTAAATTCCTTCCTCTTCTTTCCTGACAATTTAAATCAATGTTCAAGTAAATTTATTTCTTTTATTGTAAAAAATAATAAATACATTTTAATTTAATTCTTCATTTTAGCTTCTGTTTTTTCGACGAAGAATATTTGTTAAATATTTCTTCAAACTTATTATGATTAAAATTCCAAAAAATTATTCTGGCAAATCTAGAAAATCTGTAGAAGCAAATTTAAATCTTATTTCAAAGTCTTTTGAATTTCTTTTAACATTTTTGTTCTGGAAAATCTAGAAGAAATAATGATTTGTCTTTGTTTAGAAATATAGCTTGGTCCAATTTGTTATATATTCTAACAAAGTGCAGATTGTATTTAACCTATTTAAAACATGTCATCAAAATTCTAAAATTAATCTTAGTCAGGAAAAACTACTAATGATGTTCCATAAATTATTTTTTTTATTTTTTCAAAAAGATTCGAATTAGCTAGTTTTTCTCTTCTTTTTTTCGGTTGAATTTTGAATTTTAAAGAGTCGAAATTGAAGATAAACTATGTTTCAAAATTTTATTGTCACTTTTATACCGTTCAATTAAGTGTAAATATCATTAATTATTAATAATAACATAGAGTTAAAGGTAATTTGAGCAAATTGGCTATTTCTGGCAATTTATTTAAGTGTGTATCAAACTGGTAGCCCTTCGCATTAATCACTACCCAAGAAGTAGCTCTTGGTTTCAAAAAGGTTGGTGACCCCTGATCTAGATCAACATTAGGTATATCTGTCAATGTAACGTTTTTTTTTTTTTTTTTTAAATTTAAGTTGTATGCCCTTTTTGTCAAAGAAAACCCAGTTTTTTTATGGAAAAAACACAAAATATGAAATATTTTCCCCCAATAAAATTATAAAGTGGAACATTTCAGATTATATAATAATTGGAGCTCATAACATAACTCATAACAACCTTTATTTTGATATGTTTTTTTTTTTTTTTTTTTGAGCAATGACACTTAAAAAAAAAAAAAAAAGTCCCACTAAAATTATCGGGGATCCAAAAGGGTCCTGCTCAGTAAAGTGTTAAAAATAAATCGTAATTTTTTTTAAAACTGTTACCACAATAGTCTCGAGATCAACTTCAGATCTATCCGTCAATTATAACTTGTATCGTTGTTTATTATGTTCCTTGTTTGTTCATTTTAGGCCCTTCTTTAAAAAAAACAAAAAAAACATAGTTTTTTATATGGCAAACACAAAATATGCAACATTTTCCCCAAAAAATATCTCAAAGTGGAATATTTAAAGGCCTACTGAAATGATTTTTTTTAATTTAAACGGGAATAGCAGATCCATTCTATGTGTCATACTTGATCATTTCGCGATATTGCCATATTTTTGCTGAAAGGATTTAGTAGAGAAAATCGACGATAAAGTTCGCAACTTTTGCTCGCTGATAAAAAAAAAGCCTTGCCTGTAGCGGAAGTAGCGTGACGTCACAGGAGCTAGTATTCCTCACAATTCCCCGTTGTTTACAATGGAGCGAGAGAGATTCGGACCGAGAAAGTGATGATTACCCCATTAATTTGAGCGAGGATGAAAGATTCGTAGATGAGGAACGTTACAGTGAAGGACTTGAGAGGCAGTGATGGACGTATCTTTTTTCGCTCTGACCGTAACTTAGGTACAAGCTGGCTCATTGGATTCCACACTCTCCTTTTTCTATTGTGGATCACGGATTTGTATTTTAAACCACCTCAGATACTATATCCTCTTGAAAATGAGAGTCGAGAACGCGAAATGGACATTCAGTGCCTTTTATCTCCACGACAATACATCGGCGAAATGCTTTAGCTACGAGCTAACGTGATAGCATCGTGCTTTAACTGCATATAGAAACAAAAAAAATAAACCCCTGACTGGAAGGATAGATAGAAAATCAACAATACTATTAAACCGTGGACATGTAAATACACGGTTAATGCTTTCCAGGCTGGCGAAGGTTAACAATGCTGTGCTAACGACACCATTGAAGCTAACTTAGCAACTTAGCAACCGGACCGCACAGAGCTATGCTAAAAACATTAGCTACGCCAGCCAGCCCTCATCTGCTCATCAACACCCGTGCTCACCTGCGTTCCAGCGATCGGCAGAAGGACGAAGGACTTCGCCCGATGCGTTTGGCGGCCCGGAGACGTAGGAAGTCAAGGTGAGGTCGCCGGCTAGCGCGGCTAGCGCGGCTAGCGCTCCAACAAAGTCCTCCTGGTTGTGTTGCTGTAGTCCGCTGCTAATACACCGATCCCACCTACAACTGTCTTCTTTGCAGCCTTCATTGTTCATTAAACAAATTGCAAAAGATGTCCAGAATACTGTGGAATTATGAAATGAAAACAGAGCTTTTTGTATAGGATTCTACGGGGTACCATAACTTCCGTTATACTGACTTCGTCACGCGCATACGTCATCATACCGCGACGTTTCAGCCGGATATTTCCCGGGAAATTTTAAATGTCACTTTATAAGTTAACCCGGCCGTATTGGCATGTGTTGCAATGTTAAGATTTCATCATTGATATATAAACTATCAGACTGCGTGGTCGGTAGTAGTAGGTTTCAGTAGGTTTTTAATGTGACCTAATTGGAACCTCGAATAGGTCAATAAATCATAATAACATTGTTTTTGATTCATTATTACGTTTTAAAGAAACAAACAGCCTGCATGACAGCTTAGTGTTAGTAGAGTCAACATAGCAACATTTTATTGTCACCTGTTTACTCCTTTATACTACTTTTTATGTTTTTTATTTTTTTTAATCGTATTTTTAGAATGTGCCGTGGGGCCGTTAAAAAATGACCTGCGGGCCGCAAATGGCCGCCCGGGCCGCACTTTGGACATCCCTGATGTATAGACAGAATGTACAGTTCTCATTAAACCTTGTGAGGCGTGTTCGATTCCCCTTTCCTTCCTCCTCTCACTGCTGGTTTATGTAACTTACTGTGTGGCCATGTTGGCCAAGACTCCAGCCTGAACACGCCGCTGTCAAGAAATGGCACACTTTCTCCCGCACGCAAATATTCACAACAATACGGAACGCGTTCACACACAGAAGAGGCAACACGCTCAGACAATGTTGACCACAAGGTGATGTTTTACCAAAAGGGAATTTATCCCTCAATGATGAATGTCGCACTTTCGTTAAGTTAGAATAATAGTCATCAATTACAGAGACAGATGGCTTGGGAGGCCTGGAGTGACGTACCTGCGGTAAGGAAAGTCTCGCTGGAAAATGATTTACATTCCACTACTGAGTTATGGCAACAAACTCGGAGGATTTGAGGCGGGCGAATCGATCCAGACATCGATAATATAAATATCAAGGGTTGTGTTTGGCTCGATACTACCGTGATGAGATCTGTTACGGTTGTACAGGGGAAGAAGACGGCACCGACAACAGGGACGTCGTTTAGCTGTATATATATATATATAGTAGGGGTGTAACTGTACACAAACATTTCGGTTCGGTACGTACCATTTTCGGTACAGTAAGAAAACAACAAAATATACATTTTTGGGTTATTTGTTTACCAAATTTGCAAAATCTTCCACCAAAAATATTTTTCTTAGCGGAATATTTGATGTGAAGTAACCGGAAGCTTGGATAGGTCAATAATTCATAATAACATTGATTTTGATTCAATATTATGTTTTGAGCATTGACAGTTTGAAAGAGACAAAAAAACAGCTTTGTTTTATTAGTCAACATTGCAACTTTTTCTAAATTACATTTCACCATTAAAGGCCTACTGAAATGAAATGTTTTTATTTAAACGGGAATAGCAGATCCATTCTATGTGTCATACTTGATCATTTCGCGATATTGCCATATTTTTGCTGAAAGGATTTAGTAGAGAACAACAACGATAAAGATCGCAACTTTTGGTATCTGACAAAAAAAAAGCCTTGCCCCTGCCGGAAGGAGCGTGACGTAGTCAGCTGAACATTTCCACAAAGTTCCCTATTGTTTACAGTGATGGCGGCCAGAAGTGAGAGCGATTCGGACCGAGAAAGCGACGATTTCCCCATTAATTTAAGCGAGGATGAAAGATTTGTGGATGAGGAACGTTAGAGTGCAGTTCAAGACATATCTTTTTTCGCTCTGACCGTAACTTAGGTACAAGCTGGCTCATTGGATTCCACACTCTCTCCTTTTTCTATTGTGGATCACGGATTTGTATTTTAAACCACCTGGGATACTATATCCTCTTGAAAATGAGAGTCGAGAACGCGAAATTGACATTCACAGTGAATTTTATCTCCACGACAATACATCGGTGAAACACTTTAGCTATGAGCTAACGTGATAGCATCGGGCTTAACTGCATATAGAAACAAAATAAATAAACCCCTGACTGGAAGGATAGATAGAAAATCAACAATACTATTAAACCGTGGACATGTAAATACACGGTTAATGCTTTCCAGGCTGGCAAAGGTTAACAATGCTGTTGCTAACGACGCCATTGAAGCTACCTTCCAACCGGACCTCACAGAGCTATGCTAAAAACATTAGCTCTCCACCTACGCCAGCCAGCCCTCATCTGCTCATCAACACCCGTGCTCACCTGCGTTCCAGCGATCGACGGTGCGACGAAGGACTTCACCCGATCACAGATGCGGTTGGCGGCCCGGAGACGTAGGAAGTCAAGGTGAGGTCGCCGGCTAGCGCGTCTGCTCTCCAACAAAGTCCTCCGGTTGTGTTGCTGTAGTCCGCTGCTAATACACTGATCCCACCTACAACTTTCTTCTTTGCAGTCTCCATTGTTCATTAAACAAATTGCAAAAGATTCACCAACACAGATGTCCAGAATACTGTGGAATTATGAAATGAAAACAGAGCTTTTTGTATAGGATTCTACAGGGTACCAATACTTCCGTTTACCTGACTACGTCACGCGCATACGTCATCATACCGAGACGTTTCAGCCGGATATTTCCCGGGAAATTTAAAATGTCACTTTATAAGTTAACCCGGCCGTATTGGCATGTGTTGCAATGTTAAGATGTCATCATTGATATATAAACTATCAGACTGCGTGGTCGGTAGTAGTGGCTTTCAGTAGGCCTTTAAGCTTTTTTATTTCACTTTTGTTATGTTTTTGTTTATTTTAATTGTATTTTTAGAATGTGCCGTGGGCCTTTAAAACATTAGCTGTGGGCCGCAAATGGCCTCCGGGGCACACTTTTGACACCCCTGCTATAGACAATAAAAAATTAAATCTGATAAATCTATGGATAAAAAGCAGAGCCTGGCGACGCATGTGCGTTTATCATAACTCTCTCTCTCTGTCTCTGCCCCTCCCTCACCAATGCTGCTGCGCGCACAATTTGTTTTGTTTTTAACCCCTTCCTAACCCTGAACGTACATTGAAAATTCACGCAACCCTAACTCAAAATGCCGGACATTTGAGGCACTGACAGCTCCGCAAAAGAGGACATGTCCGGTGAAAAGAGGACGTATGGTCAGTCTATCCTAGCCCGTTAACTGCTAGCATGCCGTGTGTTGTGCCTCGGTGTGCATTGTTTACACAACGTGCGTTACGCTACTTAATATGTCCGTGTGCAAACTCGTTCGGTACACCTCCGAACCGAACCCCCCGTACCAAAACGGTTCAATACAAATACACGTACCGATACACCCCTAATATATATATATATATATTTACAAAACTTTGGAGCGTGAAACTACAGGGCAGCACGGTGGAACAGGGGTTAGTGCATCTGCCTCACAATACAAAGGTCCTGAGTAGTCCTGGGTTCAATCCCGGGCTCGGGATCTTTCTGTGTGGAGTTTGCATGTTCTCCCCGTGACTGCGTGGGTTCCCTCCGGGTACTCCGGCTTCCTCCCACCTCCAAAGACATGCACCTGGGGATAGGTTGATTGGCAACACTAAATTGACACTAGTGTGTGAATGTGAGTGTGAATGTTGTCTGTCTATCTGTGTTGGCCCTGTGATGAGGTGGCGACTTGTCCGCCCGAATGCAGCTAAGATAGGCTCCAGCAGCCCCCTCGACCCCGAACAGGACAAGCGGTAGAAAATGGATGGATGGAGTGTGAAACTACTCCAAATGTGTATGTGTGTTACCAGAGTGTTGGGCAAGTGTAGACCACAAGGAAGTGTTTTACATTTAGAAAAAAGAAAATCATAATATGACCCCTTTAATGCGCCTTATAACCCGGTGCGTCTTTTGTATGAAAATAAACCTGAATTGACCCGCTCATCGGCAGTGCGCCTTATAATCCGGTGCGCCCTATGGTCTGGAAAATACAGTAGTTGTTAAATAAAACTTTTGCTTTGTTTTTATTCAATATTTACACCTACTGCGCTACTGTATTTGAATGTTGGTCATTATGGATGTTTCCCTCTTACACACATGTAAGAGGGATGTGTGCTATGGCTATGAGTTGTTTTTCCCCTTGGCCTCAGTCTGGACAGGGCCGGCCCGTGGCATAGGCCGTATAGGCAAATGCTAAGGGCGCCGTCCATCAGGGGGCGCCACGCCAGTGCCACAAATGTTGGAGGAAAAAAAAAAAAAAAAAAAAAAAGTTGGTACTATTATTTCTAAATACATAAAATAATCCCACGTTAATTAAAATGCAAAGTAAAGCCTATTTAATAGAAATATTATTTGTTACAACATTACGCCCCCCCTACCCCGCACGGTGCGCCCCCTCCCTTCCCGTATCATGACTCTTTTTGGACGTCACCACATTAAAAAATCAACAAATGTCAAAACAGCCAAAACTGTCAGGTGCCCAGGGAAGAAAAAATAGAAAAGAAGAGGAGGAGAAACGAGAAAAAGACAGAGGTAGCAGGTAGGTAACGTTAGCCTACATGAAATTATTTGTCTGTTACAGAATGTGATAGTAACCTGTATTTTTAGCATTAAGCTAATGTTACATGATTCGGCAATTGCTAATCAATAAATAGCTAGTTCTGTTTTAACGTCGGGTTAATATTGTGGAGGGGGCTAAATTGTTATGGAAAATAATAATGTAACGTTAGGTAATTACAGTACTCCCTGGTGTACAGTAATTTGTAAGTCATTCTAGTTAATGCAATATTAAAAAGCACAAATAGAGAACTCTGTAGGATCCCCTTTTTTGTAATATAGTTGTTAAAGTCATACTGGTTTGATATCTTGTTTTGTGCAGTGCCTTATTTATATTGTATTTTTAATTTATTTTATGCAACTTGTTGACACGTTTTATTTTGTGTTTATGTATGTAAAAAATATTGTATTTCATATATTATTTTTTTATTTTTTGTATTCATTTATTTATCCATATATTTTTTTATCTTGTTAACTATTGTGATTGTTAATTTGCTTTCTTTAAGTAAAAAAAAAGGTCAAAGACAAAGCTATTCGGTTTCTTGTGAGTATATACACTTCACTGCCGATGTGGGGGGGCGCCACCTAAAATCTTGCCTAGGGCCCCAGATTGGTTAGGGCCGGGCCTGAGTCTGGACCAACATTCCCTCTAAGGTGCGCGCCTGTGCAATTGCGCACTGCTCAAGCGTCCTCTGCGCACGGCAAATCTATGCCACGCACAAAATCAAATAAAAAAATAAGCGCATAACAATTTTCGACACACGGACACGCCAGAGAAAACAGTTTTCGTCATCATTGTTCAAATATTGTAACGTCTGTCGAGACGCTTTGAGGACATGAATTCCATCCATCACTTTACTGAGCAAAACTCTTTATTGTCGGCCATAAAAACATCACCAAAACATTAGTAAAAAAAATGACATCTAGCAAAAGTGGTAATTTTCTGCAGTACAAACCAAACGAAAAGCAACTTTGTTGTATCAACAGCAGCCGCTCGCTCTTTCTCACTTGCGCCAACACATGCACATATGGCACTTAGCCAGTGATGCGTTTACAGCCACACAAAAAGTCGGACAACTCCAACACCACACATAAAGTGTCATTCCAGGTCGTTACACTATGATTTACCAATCAAATGTGTGCTTATTCTAGTGTCATTTATTAGGAATCTTCATTTATAAATATTAATCATGAAATGCTGTTAGTACCGTAATTTCCGGACTATAAGCCGCTACTTTTCCCCTCGTTCTGGTCCCTGCGGCTTATACAAGGGTGCGGCTTATTTACGGCCTGTTCTTCTCCGACACCGACGAAGAGGATTTCGGTGGTTTTAGTACGCAGGAGGAAGACGATGACACAATGATTAAAGACTGACTTTTCATATACTGGTAGGCTGGTTATTTTGATAACGTACAGGCGAGCACTTTGTATTACTTTGCACTGTTGTATTATTTGTACTCTGCACGAATGCTGTTCGCCATGTCAAAGATGTGGAAGTGTGATTGAATGATTGAAAGATTTATTGTTAATAAATGGGACGCTTTGCGTTCCCAAACAGTCATCTCTGTCCCGACATTCCCCTCCGTGGTAGCAGGAACCCCTATATACTACGCTAATTACACATCAAAACCCTGCGGCTTATAGTCGGGTGCGGCTTATATATGGAGCAATCTGTATTTTACCCTAAATTTAGCTGGTGCGGCTTATAGTCAGGTGCGGCTTATAGTCCGGAAATTACGGTATATTAAATAAATACTAATAAAAATATATTTTTTACAAACAGGAAGTTGCAGGAATGTACACATGATCCCCTGCTTACATCTCATTGTGCAACATGTGAATGTTTTAATGGGAACTAAATGCAATGTCTGAAAGGGCTACGAACTATTTCCAAAGCAGGACCTCCACCCAGACAAACAATACAAGTACACAGTTCATGAAAAACAATATTTTTTGTTATTGTCATTGTAAGTGGGCCTAAACACTTATATTAGAAAATAACCTCATGGAAATGACTGCTGTCATTTGATTATAATAATAATAGAATGTTCTGTCTATCTGTGTTGGCCCTGCGAATGCAGCTGAGATAGGCTCCAACCTAACGGGACAAGCGGTAGAAAATGGATGGATGGATGGAGATTGAACTTGTTATTTAGTCAGGTTTGGGACAGGTGTGCTGCTGGTGTAGCCACAGTGTGCACGTCTGATGTTGCTCACATGGGCTCCACTGAATACTCAGGGAGTTTTTGGGTTTGCGCACACACATGAAAAATTAGAGGGAACATTGGTCTGGACCCCCTCTCCAGGGGCCCAGGCTTAGACCCATTTTTTTTTCTCACCCCACCCCCCCATTGTTTACCTGTATCTCACCTTTTTTGTAAGGGGCACCGGAAGTTGGCAGACCCGTCAGCGATCCTGTTCTGTCTCCCTGTAATGTTTCATTCTGTTCTGTCTCCCTGTAATGTTTCATTCTGTTCTGTCTCCCTGTAATGTCTGTCTGATCTTGAATGGGATTGTGCTGAAATTTGTAATTTCCCCTCAGGGATTAATAAAGTATTTCTGATTCTGATTCTGATGGTGGTACTTGGAGAGCCAAGTTTTTTCTGCAGTGAAAAAAGTTTGAGAACCACTGGCTTAAACGATTAAATGTAATTGAAGGTAATGAGGTATTCATGTTGTTGATATTATTACATTGTCTCATAATATTATGTTTATATATTGATAAATTGTTCACGGTTAATTGGCAGAAAAAGTGTTGGGGTTTGTGTTAAATGTCCTGTGTTTTATTGTGATTGCAGTAAATCCCGGGGTGTTCACAAGGGCTACTTTCAGAGATCAGTCGTTAAAAGCAAATAAATGCAAACAACTGAGACGCCCATGAAAAATAACATTTTTGAGACTGTAATAAAACTTTGATTATGCTGCTGCATCAAAACGCCAGTGTACGCTACGCCGGCTCGATCCTCCTTCTCCAAACCACAAACAAATGTTCCCTTCCTGTAAAACGCAAAATCAGTTATTACCAAATGATTAGTAATGAGTAGGGTTGAGTATGGAGTATCGATTGGAACCGGGACTAACTTTCCGATTCTACCGGAATCATTCAAAAGTTTAAATTTCGATTCTTATTTTCGATACCGGAAAAAAATATGTCCGCCGAACCGGAAGAAGAAGCCGCTGAACACCAACGAAGAAGCGCCCACCGCCGGAAGTGTTAGCATAGCCGAGCGAGTCAGTCAAGCTCAAGCATGGATAGCGGGCGTCGGCGGTCGAAAGTGTGGCTTTACTTTACAAAAAAAAAAGGAAATAACCGCGAAATAACAGAGCTCCATGTCCATCAAGAAACGAGTGGAGAGAGAGCTGCAGATGTACCAGGACGTTCCACCGATAATTATGTCTGACGACCCTGCTACATGGTGGTGGTCCGGTGGAACCAACAAAAGACTTATCCTTTGCTGTCAGATCTCGCTTTATCCTATTTATGCGTTCAAGCTTCTTCCACACCCAGCGAACGTGTATTTTCCACAGCAGGAGACACTATCTGTCCAGAACGCTCACGCAACCTGCCTGAGAAGGCGGATATGGTCATTTTCCTAAACAAGAACTGTCTCTGATTTTATACTGTACCTGCTGCTAATCTGGACTGGGTTTTGCAAGTTGTTTCTTATTGTTTATTTGCTTTTCTGCACCAGGTTAGCCCATCAGTGGGAGCACGCTAACATTTTTAAGTACCTGTAGCATCATACACTTGTGTGTGTAAATGTGTTTTCATGAGGTTTCCTGCAGCATTATACACTTATGTGTAAAGGTGTTTTCATGAGGTTTCCTGCAGCATCATACACTTATGTGTAAATGTGTTTTCATGAGGTTTCCTGCAGTATCATACACTTATGTGTAAAGGTGTTTTCATGAGGTTTCCTGCAGCATCATACACTTATGTGTAAAGGTGTTTTCATGAGGTTTCCTGCAGCATCATACACTTATGTGTAAATGTGTTTTCATGAGGTTTCCTGCAGCATCATACACTTATGTGTAAATGTGTTTTCATGAGGTTTCCTGCAGCATCATACACTTATGTGTAAATGTGTTTTCATGAGGTTTCCTGCAGCATCATACACTTATGTGTAAATGTGTTTTCGTGAGGTTTCCTGCAGCATCATACACTTATGTGTAAAGGTGTTTTCATGAGGTTTCCTGCAGCATCATACACTTATGTGTAAATGTGTTTTCATGAGGTTTTCAAAAATAAAGCTCTCTTGAGGAAAGTGTACCCCTGGGAAAATGTATTCATAATTTATAATATTTATATTCAAGTTCATAGATTTGATATTTATATTCTAGTTGAAAACAGCCCTGTGAGGAATTTATAGTAAAGTTCATAAAAAGTTAAAAGAATTAAAATTGATGGAAAGTTCATAAAAAGTTAAAATAATTAAAATTGATGGAGAATGTCTTTCATTCAGAAAGACTGTAGGTTAGCTAGCTCATTTAAAAATATTCTAAACTTTTTTTTGACCCTGCCTCTTAAAAGAATCGGAATCGAGAATAGTAAGGAACCGGAATCGAAACAAAGAATCGGTATCGGAATCGGAATCGTTCAAATTCAAACGATACCCAACCCTAGTAACGAGACATAACTTTTCGAAATAACAAACCATAACTTTTTACCAAAAATATGAACATGGAAGCTAAATATGCAGGAATCTGATGTATAGTCGTGGTCATGAAGAAAGACTTCCTGGTGATGCTAATGTGTGCATATCAGTAGAGTCAAAGGCACTGAATCCTAAAAAATGGTTAGCTCCATGCTAAAGATTTACAATCCAAGTATGGAAACCAAAGAAGTGGTGCGAGAGTGAAAACAGGATGACAGCGCCTCACAGCTGACTAGCCTGCCGCCATAAAACTCCCAAGCAAGTCCAGAGCGCACTTTTTCCCAGACTCCATATCAACGAGCCGTTATCTGGGAGCCCGACTGCACACTTCCTCTCAGACGGCTGTAAATAAAGTGGACTTTCTTAAGTCTACTTTCCCAGATCATCAGTTTGAATGCATTTGTATTTTCTCCACTGGGAACTCTTTTTGGATGTCGGATGGTTTTCGTCCCAAGTAGACGTCGGGTCAACTGGAGACCTGAAATTGTCCGCAGGTGTGAATAGTTATTTTTGTTTGTGTCCTTACAGATGCAGATGGGATAGGACCCAGCTCACAGACCCTCAACAGAATATGTTGTAAAAATGAATTGAAGCATTTCAGAGTCTGTCGTACAATTTCTATTCTAACTAGTGTTTAGTACATAGTGTTTGTTCAGCATGGTTTGCATAAAAAGCCATGCATAATGCTTGTCCTCATTCAGGTCAATGTTTGAGCTGTCACCTATCCCAGCTTTGGGTGATAAGGCAGGTTAGACTCTGGTCACCAGTCCATCACAGGCCAAGTATTCACACTAACATTCACACCTGTGAATAATTCAGACTGAAATGGACCCGAATTGCATGTTTTTGGGATGTGGTAGGAAGGGCAACATGCAAACTTCAAACACAAATTTGAATGAGGATCCCCAGACTTGCAAAACACTATATGACACAGTGCGGGTTTGCCTATATCACCTTAGACCGGACCTGGGCAAATTAAGGCCCGGGGGGGGGGGATGGGGGGCGCATGACCTTTTCAATCTGGCCCGCCGGACATTCCCAAATAGTTTTTTTAGATCTTTAAGATGGAAAGTGTAGCTGCCATTATGATGTGCAGTGATGTTTTCAAACGACCGTAAGTCTTGAATTGATTGATTGATTGAGACTTTTATTAGTAGGTTGCACAGTGAAGTACATATTCCGTACAATTGACCACTAAATGGTAACACCCGAATAAGTTTTTCAACTTGTTTAAGTCGGGGTCCACTTAAATTGATTCATGATACAGATATATACTATCATATATACTATCATCATAATACAGTCATCACACAAGATAATCACAATGAATTATTTACAATCAGGGGTGTGGAGGGGGGAGGGGGGGTGTAGGATATGGACATCAAGTAGTGGACATAGAGAGAGAGAGAGAGAGAGAGAGAGAGAGAGAGAGAGAGAGAGAGAGAGAGAGAGAGAGAGAGAGAGAGAGAGATCAGAAGGCATAAGAAAAAGTATCTGCATTTGATTGTTTACATTTGATTATTAGCAATCCGGGGAGGGTGTTAGTTTAGGGTTGTAGCTGCCTGGAGGTGAACTTTTATTGCGGTTTTGAAGGAGGATAGAGATGCCCTTTCTTTTATACCTGTTGGGAGCGCATTCCACATTGATGTGGCATAGAAAGAGAATGAGTTAAGACCTTTGTTAGTTCAGAATCTGGTTTTAACATGGTTAGTGGAGCTCCCCCTGGGTATCAGGGAGGTGTAGCGGATTTTATAGACTAGGCTCAGTGCAAGTTGTTTAACTCTGTCCTCCACCTTGAGCCAGCCCACTTTAGAGAAGTGGGTAGGAGTGAAGTGGGATCTGGGGTGGAGGTCTAGAAGTAACCTGACTAGCTTGTTCTGAGATGTTTGGAGTTTAGATTTGAGGGTTTTGGAGGTGCTAGGGTACCAGGAGGTGCATGCGTAATCGAAAAAGGGTTGAACGAGAGTTCCCGCCAGAATCCTCAAGGTGCTTTTGTTGCTTCTGGCGGGAACTCTCGTTCAACCCTTTTTCGATTACGCATGCACCTCCTGGTACCCTAGCTATAACTATACAAAGTATTTCAATGGTTGGAATTTGTGCTTTTGCGTGATTAGTTACTATGGTAATCTAATTAGTTACTATGGTCATCTAAGTCACAGCAGCTCAGACGAGGCACCAAGCAGTGTGGGTGGGGAGCGTTTCCACAGAGTGTTTCCAGAGCGGCCAGCCTGAAATGCGGGTGTCAGGGACAGACGCGGAAGGAGATTTTTACAAAAAAGATCTAAAACTTAGTGATATATCAGATGTATCAGATTGTAGGTGGGGTTTTTTTTACCCTTCGCATTAGTATTTCGCTGTGTTTGTTGCATTTTTGCTGTGTTTCGCTTGATTGTAAAATATTTGGATGGAGAGGTTGTGTGACGTTCATATGTTGTCAATATTCAGTGTTTTATCGTTCATAGTTAATATTGTATATCCCACATTCTTTATTTTCATGTACATTCTGGGTGTCTTATTCAGTAAAAAAATTTAAAATTCCATTCCGTTTAAGGCGATCTGGGGCCCCTGGCTCACACACTCAGTCTTCCAACATGGAAGAAACAAGGTCTTAGTTGGAGGAACTGGTCTGTAAAAGACAACGTTTTTTTCCACCACCCTAAAACTTGACAAACTGCAACGCGCGTTAGTAACTACGAGGGTCGAAAGGAATATTGAGCAACAAATCAAACCTGAGGTGACAGGCTTGCCATCCAAACAATACCCCGTTTGTTGACAAGAACATGCAGCCATGGAAGCACATTCAATCCAGAGGTAACACGAACCAGATTCAGTGGAGCTGCTGCCAGAACCGTCAAACTCCCGCTGCTAGCCTGCTCAAGCTAAAATGCCTGTGAGATTCAGACTGAGCGTGGACTCGCATACGTCACAAGTCACTAGGCAACACACACTGCTCACATATGAAACTTATCTCAACTGCATTATGCCACATCTTTGAAGTCTTTTTTAGTACCACATTAATAGCTTGCCCTAGTAATTAATTACAGTTATTCAAAAGTAATTCAGCTTTTTGGTAAAGTAACAAGTAAGTATAATGAATAACTTTTTAAAAGTAATTTTCAGAACACAGCCTGTCACACAGCATCATGAAGCAGTTGGCAGGTTAGTGTTCCTGGCTAACATCGTTGTGTGTATTTCCTATAATAATATTTACCTATAAAAACAAAACACCATTGTTAAAGGTCAATTATTATTTATGTTGCTGCTGACGTTTAAACAAGTCCTCTTAAACCAGGACACTTTACTTCACGTTTTGTTCCTTTGTGTTTTTGTTAGTTGAAGAATTGAGGATAGCTTAATATGTTTTAATACAGTGGTTCTTAACCTTGTTGGAGGTACCGAACCCCACCAGTTTCATATGCGCATTCACCGAACCCTTCTTTAGTAAGAAATACAACTTTTTTTTTTTCAAATCCAAGACAAAGTTCTATGTTTTTTTACTGGTGCACAAAATGAACCGTGCATGAACATCACCTTGTTCAAAGAACAAAACCTACACAGTCCATGAACTCACAACAAACTACACACCTGCAAATTAGATGGAAAATTAGAGGGAACATTGTTTGGGGGTATCCATAATACGCCGATAGGGAGAAGTTTTAATTACACGATGAGTCGGGTGTGGCTCCACCGAACCCCTGAGGCCGACTCACCGAACCCCTAGGGTTCGATCGAACCCAGGTTAAGAACCACTGTTTTAAAAGAAGATTGGAGATTATATTTGACTTTTTTTTATATTATTGTTTTTTTTATCTCCAAACAATTTGTGGACTTGGAGAAGGCATTCGACAGTGGGGAGTGCTCAGAGAGTATGGGGTACCGGACTGTCTAATTGTGGCAGTCCGCTCCCTGTATGATCAGTGTCAGAGCTTGGTCCGCATTGCCGGCAGTAAGTCGGACACGTTTCCAGTGAGGGTTGGACTCCGCCAAGGCTGCCCTTTGTCACCCATTCTGTTCATAACTTTTATGGACAGAATTTCAAGGCGCAGTCAAGGCGTTGAGGGGATCCGGTTTGGTGGCGGCAGGATTAGGTCTCTGCTTTTTGCAGATGATGTGGTCCTGATGGCTTCATCTGGCTAGGATCTTCAGCTCTCACTGGATCGGTTTGCAGCCGAGTGTGAAGCGACTGGGATGAGAATCAGCACCTCCAAGTCAGAGTCCATGGTTCTCGCCCGGAAAAGGGTGGAGTGCCATCTCCGGGTTGGGGAGGAGACCCTGCCCCAAGTGGAGGAGTTCAAGTACCACAGAGTCTTGTTCACGAGTGAGGGAAGAGTGGATCGTGAGATCGACAGGCGGATCGGTGCGGCGTCTTCAGTAATGCGGGCGCTGTATCGATCCGTTGTGGTGAAGAAAGAGCTGAGCCGGAAGGCAAAGCTCTCAATTTCCCGGTCGATCTACGTTCCCATCCTCACCTATGGTCATGAGCTTTGGGTTATGACCGAAAGGACAAGATCACGGGTACAAGCGGCCGAAATGAGTTTCCTCCGCCGGGTGGCGGGGCTCTCCCTTAGAGATAGGGTGAGAAGCTCTGTCATCCGAGGGGAGCTCAAAGTAAAGCCGCTGTTCCTCCACATCGAGAAGAGCCAGATGAGGTGGTTCGGGCATCTGGTCAGGATGCTACCCGAATGCCTCCCTAGGGAGGTGTTTAGGGCATGTCCGCCCGGTAGGAGGCCACAGGGAAGACCCAGGACACGTTGGGTAGACTATGTCTCCCGGCTGGCCTGGGAACGCCTCGGGATCCCCAGGGAAGAGCTGGACGAAGTGGCTGGGGAGAGGGAAGTCTGGGCTTCCCTGCTTAGGCTGCTGCCCCCGCGACCCGACTTCGGATAAGCGGATGGATGGATGGATCTCAAAACACCTCTTAAAGGGGAACTGCACTTTTTTTTTGGAACTTTGCATATCGTTCACAATCATGAGAGACAAAGAAGACACAAGGTTTTGTTTTCTTCGCTTTCTAACATGTAAAAATCGGTACGATCTTTGCGGCCAGCAATGCCGCTAATGGGAGCAATCAGTTTAAAATCACTTTAAAAATCATTCAAAAACCGTCAATACTTTGACGATCTGTAACTTGTATAATAAATAAAGTGTAGCAACATTGTTACTATAATAGCGAACACGGACGAACTCTTTTTCTATCGTAGTAACACATCGCCATGCTTCGGTATTAGTTGTAAAAGCTAACTACAGAAAAAGATAAGCTAGCTTCTACGTCAGCACAAAACGCGTTTGAGTTTGTAATGCACACCACTTCGATAAGACACCAATCTGTACTAACTGAAAAACAAACAATCATATTACAGTATTATTTCATGTTTTGTTTGTACACAGCTAGCCAGACAGTGTATGCACTGTACACGCATGACGTGCTGTGTGTGTTATGATCAATATTTAAAATGTGACTCACTCGATGGACAGTTGTGCGTATGGTCTAGCTGGCTGGAGATGTTTTTCCGGTTTATTTGAGTAAACAGTCCATTTATGTCGAAATAGCTTGGCTCCAAGTTCCACATTTATAGTCGTCACGTTCACCTCTTGTTGTTGTTAGTACCTGTTTTTGTGTATTTGGGATCCCCAACAGTCCCTAAAATATAAAATCAAGGCCCGGTGGAAATATTTGGGTACGTTAACAGATATTTCCATGTATGGGTTAGTTTATGGGCCAAACTATATCGGGATATGACTTTTGATCCACATCGCCCTACACTTGTGTTAGCGACAGTGCTAGTACAGTTTAGAGATGTTGAGTACCTTGTTTGAGTGTAAATAAAGAAATTGTGATATTTAAGGCTGTTCTTATTAAAACTAAATGTATCACTGCGCAATCCCGCATGTCATCTGCTGCTCGCTCTTCCCACATCGCGGCCACGCGCCTGCACGGCTGCACGCAATCCGCAATCAGCGCACCTGGGTCTAATAAGGGCAGACGGCATAAAGACCAGCGTACCCGAAGATCCAGTGCCGGAACGTAGTTCACTGTCTGTAGCAAGCATCCCGTCTCTGGCTTCCCTCCGCGTATTTGCTCTCTCTCTGTGCTTCCCCTGTGCCCGTGTCTTATGTCCTCTGTGTTCCCCGCAGTGTTCCCTCTGTGTGCCTCGAATTCCCACCGGATTCCGGACTGCCTCCCTCGATCCTCGACCCCCGCTTGGACACGGACCTCGTCGTCTTTCTCCAGCCCCCGACCTCTCGCTTGCCCACGGACTGTCTTCTCGCCTTGCCCCTCAGGTCTGACGAAGGATTCATCCAACACGCACATACAACCAACTCTGGTAACATTTACATTGTTAATTCTACACATCGTCTCGCACCATTCACGTATAGTAGCATACACACCCTAACGCATCATCATCATCAGTTTCAATAAACCTATTGAACTGATCCCTGCCGTTGTGTCGTCTCACTCCCCCGTCGTACGTAACAAAATGTTTTCTGTGCTACAAAAAATGTTGTGTATTATTATATTTTTCATTTAGTAGCACCGGTGCTACTAGTGAAAAAGCTAAGCGTGCGGCCCTGAATGGTGCGTTCAATTTGCCTCGGAAGTTGGAAGTCGGAGCTGGGAATGACGTCACAGCCGAGTTAAGAGCGTTCAAGGTCGGAAATGAAGATGGCCACATCCACGATAGCTATTTTTGTGCTTGCCTTGTCTGAGTATAAACAACTTATGGGAAAATATGCACTCCTCCTGCAACCGTCAAACACGGGGGATCAAGAGGAAACACAGATGCTATTGCAATACGGGAAATTAATTTAGTTTACGCTGCAGTAACAATACAATTTTTGGCTGATTTAGTGGACGCTGCTCAGGCGGTCACTACTCCTGAAAGCCGCCAACTTCCCTCTGGACTGGTTCGGCCTAGGCTGGGCAGCGGGAAAGACACCGCCGGACTGACGGACCGCCTGGACACCGCATCCGAGACCAGGAAGCCGAGCCAGCCTCAGCAGCGCCAACAAAGGACTTTGCAGACTTTAGAGGGAAGATGGACCGCTACTAACGGTTTCCAATGGTTGAAAAATCATAGTTGTGTCAATCTCTAGCTATGAGCCAATGCCAGCGAGTTAGACCAGGGGCCGTACTTATCAAGCTTCTCAGAATTACTCCTAAGAAGTCTGCTAAGAGTTGACTTAAGAGTAAATAAATTATTCACTGAAAGCTGCACTTAAAAGTTAGTTATCAAGCGTCTTACTCACACTTTCAGCGAAGTGTAGGACTGAATCTTAAGTGTCACACTCAGAGCTGAATTACGACATTACTATGTGCCGTAAATGGAATTTTAGGTGACGTCATTTCTGTGTCCATAGAAATGACCAATCACGGAAGGGAATCCGTTGTCTAAGAATAAAGAAATATCTTGGAAATATTTAAGTGGACAATGGGAGTGTATATTTTGACAATAAACTACAAAATAATACAAAACAAACTAGTCCCCGCCGGCACTCACGCTACCGCTCCCTCTCTTCTCTCACCCACACACTCACTGACGTCACTCACCTCACGGCCACACACATACGCTACTGTCATAACATTTTCTTTCCAATTCATTAATTAGGCAACTAATTTGAAACTGGTGTGGGTGGCTCTATATATACTAGCCCACTGCAGCCACATGCAGAAATCAACATGGAATCGAAAAGTATTAAATCTGTGACAAAAATAATACCCGCTCTGTCTAAACGATACCGTTTGATCAGCTGCTCGTCATCAAACAAATCCAGGACTCCGCCCTGACAGCTCCGCAAAAGAGGACATGTCCGGTGAAAAGAGGACGTACGGTCAGTCTATCCTAGCCCGTTAGCTGCTAGCATGCCGTGTGTTGTGCCTCGGTGTGCATTGTTTACACAACGTGCGTTACGCTACTTAATATGTCCGTGTGGAAACTCGTTCGGTACACCTCCGAACCGAACCGGAGCCCCCGTACCGAAACGGTTCAATACAAATACATAAGGCTGCAGCTAACGATTATTTTTCTATCGATTAATCTATAGATTATTTTTTCGATTAATCGGTTAATCTATAGATTATTTTTTCGATTCATCTATAGATTATTTTTCCTTTTACCGATTATTTTTTATTTTATTTTATTTAAAATGAAGATGAAAAAATAAAAGTAGGCCAGTTTTTTCAAAAGGCATGGCTTTCATTTACAAAAAAAAAAGTATGGCCACTCAGTCAACATTGACAACAACATGACAAAATATTCTGTAACAATGTAAACATTTAAAACTTTTAACATTTAACAAAATTAAAAGTAGCTTATTTGCTTTTTAATGTGCAAATATAAAAGTAAACATCCAGTGCAAATCTTAATATTCTGAAATAGTATAAGCATTTCAAAAGTAAAAGTATTGCTTATTTTGCTTTAAAATGTGCAAAAATAAAGATAAACATCCAATACAAAAAAGTGCAAAACGAAATATTCTGTAACAACAGTGTAAACATTTCAACAAAAGTGAAAGTATTGCTTATTTGCTAAAATGTGCAAAAATAAAGATAAACATCCAATACAAAAAAGTGCCAATCTAAATATTCTGGAGCACTGTAAACATTAAGTATTGCTTTTAAAATGTGCAAAATAAACATCCAGTCCAACACAGTACACAATAACCAATTCTACTCATTCCAGTGAGTGTCTAACAGTTGTAATGAAGAAAGGTTAGCATGTCTACATGCTCTGGTTCTTTTCTTGTTTACAATATTCCCAGCAGCTGAAAATAGGCGCTCAGAAGGGGTCGATGTGGCTGGAACTGAGAGGTAATTAGCCTTCACCTCAAACCAGGACTGCGAGTGAGCTGAGCTGCAGTTTAAGTTTCTAGTAGGTCAACGGGCTCATAGTGATGTTACTAGTAGTTGACTGAGAGGTGTTTATTATCATTTGGGGAGAGTCCGCTGCTTGATGCTCACCTGCTAAACACCTATCTGCTCGACGCTGAAGCGCTGACTACATGCGCTATGAATACGCACTGCTGATTGGCTGATAATGCTTCGTGTGTACCAATCAGATGGTTGTGTGGGTGGGACAATGCTGCGTGTGTACCAATGAGATGGTTGTATGGGTGGGACAATGCTGCGTGTGTACCAATCAGATGGTTGTATGGGTGGGACAATGCTGCGTGCTGAGACAGAGGCAGAGAAGCAAAGCAACTTGTTAAGACTTTAGCAGCTAAAGTTAGCTTTAGCTTAGAAACTCGTTCGGTACACCCCCGTACCGAACCGAAAGCCCCGTACCGAAACGGTTCAATACAAAACACATACCGTTACACCCCTAGCAGATACAAATGACACATTCATGTTTTTGTGTAATGATGACAACGTATGCTAACGCGGACGATTGACTAGTTGATGGTTGATGGGTTTCTTTTCAAATGTTCGTTCATAGCCGTTGTGCTGCTATGATAGGCCATTTCCGCTCGACACAGTGTGCATACAACAACATTATTAGGCTGTGTATTGAAATACTCTCACACTTTTGACGACTTTTGGCGTGCGTTTTTCCCCTCGCTCGCACAGTCTGCTTTGCGCTCCGCCATGACGGTAGTGTGACGTAATTATGCGACGCGTCGACGCACAAAAACGGCGTCGACGTATTTACATAACCGATGACGTCGACTACGTCGACGCGTCGTTTCAGCCTTACAAATACACGTACTGTCACACCCCTAATAAATAGTCATTCGTAAGTTTAGATATCGCTGCATTTAATTACAGTACAAAGTAAGTGCATGACGCAAGAAGCACTTCCTCTTTCACTTTTAATGCCAACCCCATGGGAATTCAGTACACATCTTTACCAAACTCTGCGTACCAAAACATCTGAATATACAGTACAGGCCAAAAGTTTGGACACACCTTCTCCTCATTCTATGCCTTTTCTTTATCTTCATGACTATTTACATTGTAGATTGTCACCGAAGGCATCAAAACTATGAATGAACACATGTGGAGTTATGTACTGTAAGGTGAAATAACTGAAAACATGTTTTATATTATGTGTGCTTGAAGCTCATCGAGAGAATGCCAAGAGTGTGCAAAGCAGTAATCCGAGCAAAGGGTGGCTATTTTGAAGAAACCCAAATATAAAACATGTTTTCAGTTATTTCACCTTTTTTTGGTTAAGTACATAAATTCACGTGTTCATTCATAGTTTTGATGCCTTCCACGCCGGAAGGGACGAGCGGTAGAAAATGGATGGATGGATGCATGGACTCGTTAGACCACAGAACTTTTTTCCACTTTGCATGAGTCCATCTTAGATGAGCTCGGGCCCAGTGAAGCCGGCTGCGTTTCTGGGTGTTGTTGATAAAAGGCTTTCGCTTTGCATAGTAGAGTTTTAACTTGCACTTACAGATGTAGCGACAAACTGTAGTTACTGAAAGGGGTTTTCTGAAGTGTTCCTGAGACCATGTGGTGATATCCTTTACACACTGATGTCGCTTTTTTTATGCAGTACCGCCTGAGGGATCGAACGTCCGTAATATCATCGCTTTTGTGCAGTGATTTCTCCAGATTCTCTGAACTTTTTGATGATATTACGGAGCGTAGATGGTGAAATCCCTAAATTCCTTGCAATAGCTGGTTGAGAAATGTTGTTCTTAAACTGTTGGACAATTTGCTCACGCATTTGTTCACAAAGCGGTGACCCTCGCCGCATCCTTGTTTGTGAATGACTGAGCATTTCATGGAAGCTGCTCTTATACCCAATAATGGCACCCACCTGTTCCCAATTAGCCTGTTCACCTGTGGGATGTTCCAAATAAGTGTTTGGCGAGCATTCCTCAACTTTCTCAGTCTTTTTTGCCACTTTTTGAAACATGTTGCAGGCATCCAATTCCAAATGAGCTAATATTTGCGAAAAATAACAAAGGTCACCAGATCGAACGTTAAGTATCTTGTCTTTGCAGTCTATTCAATTGAATATAAGTTGAAAGGGATTTGCAAATCATTGTATTCTGTTTTTATTTACCATTTACACAACGTGCCAACTTCACTGCTTTTGGGTTTTGTACTTCAAGCAGGCTTGAAAATTATTCTCCTTAAAAACTTTGGCGCTGTGATTTCTTGATATTATTAGATGATACACGAAGTGGCGAAGTTGGTAGAGTGGCCGTGACAGCAATCGGAGGGTTGCTGGTTACTGGGGTTCAATCCCCACCTTCTACCATCCTAGTCACGTCCGTTGTGTCCTTGGGCAAGACACTTCACCCTTGCTCCTGATGGCTGCTGGTTAGCGCCTTGCATGGCAGCTCCCGCCATCAGTGTGTGAATGTGTGTGTGAATGTGGAAATAGTGTCAAAGCGCTTTGAGTACCTTGAAGGTAGAAAAGCGCTATACAAGTATAACCCATTTATCATGTATTTACTTTGAGGTATCAGTCTGTGTGGAAATAAATTAAACAAAGACGTGTGTCCAGCAACACAGGGATGAACAAAATAATAAAAACATGGCGTTTAGACGAGTTCTGGACTTCAACCATCCATCGCGATGAACTCCTGCAAGTCAGATTTGGTCAGATTCGAGCAACGGTTGCTTCTGTCCCTATAGTCCAGGGGTCACCAACGCGGTGCCCGCGGGCACCAGGTAGCCCGTAAGGACCAGATGAGTAGCCCGCTGGCCTGTTCTAAAAATAGCTCAAATAGCAGCACTTACCAGTGAGCTGCCTCTATTTTTTAAATTGTATTTATTTACTAGCAAGCTGGTCTCGCTTTGCCCGACATTTTTAATTCTAAGAGAGACAAAACTCAAATAGAATTTGAAAATCCAAGAAAATATTTTAAAGACTTGGTCTTCACTTGTTTAAATAAATTCATTGTTTTTTTTACTTTGCTTCTTATAACTTTCAGAAAGACAATTTTAGAGAAAAAATACAACCTTAAAAATGATTTTAGGATTTTTAAACACATATACCTTTTTACCTTTTAAATTCATTCCTCTTCTTTCCTGACAATTTAAACCAATGTTCAAGTAAATTAATTTTTTATTGTAAAGAATAATAAACACATTTTAATTTAATTCTTCGTTTTAGCTTCTGTTTTTTCGACAAAGAATATTTGTGAAATATTTCTTCAAACTTATTATGATTAAAATTCAAAACAAAATTATTCTGGCAAATCTAGAAAATCTGTAGAATCAAATTTAAATCTTATTTCAAAGTCTTTTGAATTTCTTTGAAAAATTTTTGTTCTGAAAAACTAGAAGAAATAATGATTTGTCTTTGTTAGAAATATAGCTTGGTCCAATTTGTTATATATTCTAACAAAGTGGAGATTGGATTTTAACCTATTTAAAACATGTCATCAAAATTCTAAAATTAATCTTAATCAGGAAAAATTACTAATGATGTTCCATAAATTATTTTTTTAATTTTTTCAAAAAGATTCGAATTAGCTAGTTTTTCTCTTCTTTTTTTCGGTTGAATTTTGAATTTTAAAGAGTCGAAATTGAAGATAAACTATGTTTCAAAATGTAATTGTCATTTTTTTGTGTGTTTTCTCCTCTTTTAAACCATTCAATTAAGTGTAAATATCATTAATTATTGATAATAACATAGAGTTAAAGGTAAATTGAGCAAATTGGCTATTTATGGCAATTTATTTAAGTGTGTATCAAACTGGTAGCCCTTCGCATTAATCACTACCCAAGAAGTAGCTCTTGCTTTCAAAAAGGTTGGTGACCCCTGCTATAGTCCCTTGACCTGTTTGATTTCTCCGTCCTGGGGAATGAAAGATCAGTCCAAAGCAAACCAAGGACACGATTATCCGTCTCCCATTTCAAGTTTCCCGTTAATCTCCTTCTCGTCCTCATTAGACTTGTTACATTCTCAGACAGAACATTCTTCTGATGCGGGGAGAAGGAAGACATTGTTTCCATTCTCTGGCACCGTCTGCAGCTCCAACCTCTGAGCAGGTTAACAGCTCGGAGAGACAAACTCCCTTTTTCCCCCTATGTCTCTTTTTCTACTTATCATCCCCAAGCAGGGGAGGGGGAAAAAGGGCCTATCGGAGGGTGCAGCCATCCCTCTGTGTCCTTGCCCTCCTTTGACTTAGCATGGCATGGACAATGAAGGACGGCCGCAGTGCGTCCGCCAAATAAGAAAACGTGCCAATCCGTGGTCTTTGCGATTGGTCTTCTGGGTTTTTAATGTTATTTTGCAAAAGGTAGAAGCCTAAAACGTGTAAGATTGATGAGCACCACCGTACAGTATTGGCAGATTCATTCACTACATATTCCATTCATTGGTATGACAGCACACGTGATTTTAAATGTGCATCACGCTCCACGGCCACATCACTTCACCATAATACCCCGCTATGTCGCACATAATCCGATGTGACAGGGCAATTGGATGCTTTAAAGTCGTAAAATTACCATTTAGCTCCCCGGATTAGACAGGGGCACTTTCAATTCTATTATTATTGGGGTAGGCGCCTAATTCTCTGGAAATTCCCAAATCCATTCAGATAGAACTGTAACACGTGAGGTTTGAGTCCTAAGGTGAAGGTAAGGAGCATTCCTCATCAAGGTCTGTGAATATATTTCCAGTGGCTGATTAGGTTTCGCATAACGTAATGAAGACATTTGTGAGCAGGAGTGCTTAAATGAAAGGTCCGTTTCCAGTTCACTCTTGTCAGTGTTCAGTTGTCGCACTCGTGCATTGTCCATGAAGCACTGTTTGTGCTTCTGAGTCACATAAGCAGGTACAAATACCGAAAGCACCTGCCAATATGTCAACCACAGCAGATGCTACTGGTACATATGTTCTCATTTTGTGGACTGGGGCATTGATTTACTCAATTACAGGCTCGGAATCTGTTTACTGGGAGGGAAGCCATTCATTTGTATAAATGCTAGGGGTGTAACGGTACGTGTATTTGTATTGAACCGTTTCGGTACGGGTGTTTCGGTTCGGTGCGGAGGTGTACCGAACAAGTTTCCACACAGACATATTAAAGGCCTACTGAAAGCCACTACTAGCGACCACGCAGTCTGACAGTTTATATATCAATGATGAAATCTTAACATTGCAACACATGCCAATACGGCCGGGTTAACTTATAAAGTGACATTTTAAATTTCCCGGGAAACTCCCTTCGTCGCACCGTCGATCGCTGGAACGCAGGTGAGCACGGGTGTTGATGAGCAGATGAGGGCTGGCTGGCGTAGGTGGATAGCTAATGTTTTCAGCATAGCTCTGTGAGGTCCGGTTGATAAGTTAGCTTCAATGGCGTCGTTAGCAACACAGCATTGTTAAGCTTCGCCAAGCTGGAAATTATTAACCGTGTATTTACATGTCCATGGTTTAATAGTATTGTTGATCTTCTGTCTATCCTTCCAGTCAGGGATTTATTTATTTTGTTTCTATCTGCATTGGAGCCAGATGCTATCACGTTAGCTCAATAGCTAAAGAGCTTCGCTGATATATTGTCGTGGAGATAAAAGTCACTGTGAATGTCCATTTCGCGTGCTCGACTCTCATTTTCAAGAGGATATAGTATCCGAGGTGGTTTGAAATACAAATCCGTGATCCACAATAGAAAAAGGAGAGAGTGTGGAATCCAATGAGCCAGCTTGTACCTAAGTTACGGTCAGAGCGAAAAAAGATATGTCTATCACTGCATTCTAGTCCGTCACTCTAACGATTCTCATCCATGAATCTTTCATCCTCGCTCAAATTAATGGTTTAATCGTCGCTTTCTCGGTCCGAATCTCTCTCGCTCCGTTGTAAACAACGGGGAATTTTGAGGAATCCTACCTCCTGTGACGTCACGCTACTTCCGGTATAGGCAAGGCTTTTTTTTTATCAGCGACCAAAAGTTGCGAACTTTATCGTCGTCGTTCTATACTAAATCCTTTCAGCAAAAATATGGCAATATCGCGAAATGATCAAGTATGACACATAGAATGGATCTTCTATCCCCGTTTAAATAAAAAAAATTAATTTCAGTAGGCCTTTAAGTAGCGTACTGCACGTTGTGTAAACAATACTCAAAATGCCGGACATTTGAGGCATTTAAGAAAGAAACTCCGCCCGGACAGCTCCGCAAAAGAGGACATGTCTGGTGAAGAGGACGTATGGTCAGTCTATCCTAGCCTGGTCGTTGCTAGCATGCTAGCAAAAGAGGACATGTCCGGTGAAACCGATCAGCGACCGGGCTAGGATAGACTGACCATACGTCCTCTTTTCACCGGACATGTCCTCTTTTGCGGAGCTGTCAGGGCGGAGTTTCTTAAATGCCTCAAATGTCCGGCATTTTGAGTTAGGGTTGCGTGTATTTTCAATGTACGTTCAGGGTTAAGAAGGGGTTAAAAACAAAACAAATTGTGCATGCAGCAGCATTGGTGAGGGAGGGGCAGAGACAGAGAGAGCGAGAGAGTTATGATAAACGCGCATGCGTCGCCAGGCTCTGCTTTTTATCCATAGATTTATCACATTTAATTTTTTTATTATCTATAGCAGGGGTGTCAAAAGTGTGCCCCGGAGGCCATTTGCGGTCCACAGCTAATGTTTTAAAGGCCCACGGCACATTCTAAAAATACTATTAAAATAAACAAAAGCATAACAAAAGTGAAATAAAAAAGCTTAAAGGTGAAATGTAATTTAGAAAAAGTTGCAATGTTGACTAATAAAACAAAGCTGGTTTTTTTTCTTTCAAACTGTCAATGCTCAAAACATAATATTGAATCAAAATCAATGTTATTATGAATTATTGACCTATCCAAGGTCCGGATTACTTCACATCAAATATTCCACTAAGAAAAATGTTTTTGGTGGAAGATTTTGCAAATTTGGTAAATAAATAACACAAAAATTTGTCTTTTGTTGTTTTCTTACTGTACTGAAAATGAACCGAACCGTGACCTCTAAACCGAGGTAAGTACCGAACCGAAATTTGTGTGTACCGTTACACCCCCAATAAATGCTATTTTATAGTACCGTATTTCCTTGAATAGCCGCAGGGGCGCTAATTAATTTAAAACCTCTTCTCACTCCTGCGTTTACCAAAAGCATGCGGGATTGACAAGCATGCGTTAATTATTTTAAAACCTCTTCTCACTCCGGCGCTTACCTTATCATGAAAAGCACATTTAATAAAAAAAAACGTTATTATGGATTGTCCACCCGTTACGGCTACCGTAGTCAGAGATACAAGTATTACTATGGTGTGTGTATAAGGACCACAAAATGGCACCTATTAGCAGACATTATCTGGCGTTTAGTTTCACAATATTATGCAAAAGAGACTTTTCTTACCTTCTGGTACCTGCTGATGTGTATTTGAGATCTATATAAGTCCTGAAAATTTGCGCACTTCCGCCACTGTAGTCCGTGATGATGCCGTAGTCGATAAGCTTCTTATTTTTCACTATCTTCGTGTTATGGGACATTCATACTCTGCTGTTGCCATTTCTGATATAAAGTAGTGTAAAGTTCGAACTTATATCTCGCGATGGAAGCGCTAAAACATACCGGTGCAGTGAGTTTACATAATTCACCCAAGGAACTTCAGTTATTAGAGAGTTCCGGTCGGACGGTTTTTCACGGGACACATTTCCGGCGTTGTTGTTGCACTAGTGAGCCACGGATGAGGAGATGCTGCTTCGTTATTGATTGAAGTAAAGTCTGAATGTCATTAAAACAGTTAGCTCCATCTTTTGACACTTCTTCCACTCCCGTCCTTGCACGCTACACCGCTACAACAAAGATGACGGGGAGAAGACGCTGTCGAAGGTGAGCCACGTAAATAAGACCGCCCACAAAACGGCACACCCTGAACAGACTGTCAGAAAGCGACTTGAAGATGATCTGTAAAACATCATCTATGCAACATTTTGACCAAAGAACCACCATTACATGTTATGTAGACCACAAAGGAAGTCTTTTACATTTAGAAAAAACTAAAAATAAGAAGACCCCTTTAATGCGCCCTAATGTGCCTTTTGTATGGAAAAAAAACCTGACTAGACCCGCTCATCGGCAGTGTGCCTTACAATCCGGTTGCGCCCTATGGTCCAGAAAATACGGTAGTATTTTTTTTCCTCAAAATATATATTGCCCAAAACCAGTTCTTAAGTCTCACTGAAAAATTACTATTGAGAGGATTTGTATTAAGTTTGTTTAGATAGCTAGCCCTCGTTCCTCACAGCGAAAAGGTCCTGGGTTTGATTCGATTCTATCTGTGTGGAGTTTGCATGTTCTCCCCTTGACTGCATGGGTTCTGTCCGGGTACTCCGGCTTCCTCCCACCTCCATGGATGGATGATTGAGAAATAATGTAATGATCTTGGAAAAATTCCAGGTAAAATGTATCGCATCAGCAAAACTGGCCCTTTTACCTGATATCTAAACGATACTAAAATGTTGTATCGCCCGCCTCCAATTAAATGCAGTGAAGATCTAATTTTAAAGCCAAGACTCGTACCACCCGGCAGCTTGTGAGGGAGCTCCTTTTTGCAGATGACAGTGCTCTGGTTGCTCACACTGCGGAAGGCATCCAAAAACTCACAGACGTTTTTGCCAGGGTAACTACTCAGTCTAAAGATCAACATCAACAAGACCAAGTATCTCTACGAAACTGGTCAATCCCCCTCCAACCCCACAGACCATCCCCATAGATCGAGAGCCTTTGGACCACTGCACAGACTTCAAATACCTGGGAAGCATCGTCTCAGACACTGGTCGTATGGAGAATGAAATTCAGTCAAGGATGGGAAATGCGAGTGATGCTTTTGGCAGGCTCCAAGACCGATCATGGAAAAATAAACACGTCATAATTTGCGTCCAATGCAAGGTGCGATCGTGCGGTCAACGCTACTGTACGGTGCCGAAACCTGGACTGTCTATCGCAGACAAGTCAAAAAGCTCCATGTATACACTACCGTTCAAAAGTTTGGGGTCACATTGAAATGTCCTTATTTTTGAAGGAAAAGCACTGTACTTTTCAATGAAGATAACTTTAAACTAGTCTTAACTTGAAAGAAATACACTCTATACATTGCTAATGTGGTAAATGACTATTCTAGCTGCAAATGTCTGGTTTTTGGTGCAATATCTACATAGGTGTATAGAGGCCCATTTCCAGCAACTATCACTCCAGTGTTCTAATCAATCAATCAATCAATGTTTATTTATATAGCCCTAAATCACAAGTGTTTCAAAGGGCTGTACAAGCCACAACGACATCCTCGGTACAGAGCCCACATACGGGCAAGGAAAACTCACCCCAGTGGGACGTCAATGTGAATGACTATGAGAAACCTTGGAGAGGACCGCATATGTGGGTAACCCAAACCCCCCCCCCCCCCCCCACCCCCCCTCTAGGGGAGACCGAAAGCAATGGATGTCGAGTGGGTCTGACATAATATTGTGAAAGTCCAACACATCAGCGAAAGTCCAGTCCATAGTGGGGCCAGCAGGAACCATCCCGAGCGGAGACGGGTCAGCAGCGTAGAGATGTCCCCATCTGATGGACAGGCTAGCGGTCCACCCCGGGTTTGGAGCAGAGTAGAAAAGAAAAGAAAAGAAACAGCAGATCAACTGGTCTAAAAAGGGAGTCTATTTAAAGGCTAGAGTATACAAATGAGTTTTAAGATGAGACTTAAATGCTTCTACTGAGGTAGCATCTCTAACTTTTACCGGGAGGGCATTCCATAGTATTGGAGCCCGAATAGAATACGCTCTATAGCCCGCAGACTTTTTTTGGGCTCTGGGAATCACTAATAAGCCGGAGTTCTTTGAACGCAGATTTCTTGCCGGGACATATGGTACAATACAATCGGCAAGATAGGCAGGAGCTTGACCGTGTAGTATTTTATACGTAAGTAGTAAAACTTTAAAGTCACATCAAGTGCACAGGAAGCCAGTGCAGGTGAGCCAGTATAGATATATATATAGGTATATATGTACAGGTATATACAGTATAGGCGTAATATGATCAAACTTTCTTGTTTTTGTCAAAAGTCTAGCAGCCGCATTTTGTACAAACTGTAATCTTTTAATGCTAGACATAGGGAGGCCCGAAAACAAAACGTTACAGTAATCGAGACGAGATGTAACGAACGCATGAATAATGATCTCAGCATCGCTTGTGGACAAAATGGAACGAATTTTAGCTATATTACGGAGATGAAAGAAGGCCGTTTTAGTAACACTCTTAATGTGCGACTCAAACGAGAGAGTTGGGTCGAAGATAGTACCCAGATTCTTTACCGAGTCGCCTTGTTTAATTGTTTGGTTGTCAAATGTTAAGGTGGTATTATTAAATAGATGTCGGTGTTGAGCAGGACCGATAATCAGCATTTCCGTTTTCTTAGCGTTGAGTTGCAAAAAGTTAGCGGACATCCATTGTTTAATTTCATTAAGACACGCCTCCAGCTGACTACAATCCGGCATGTTGGTCAGCTTTAGGGGCATGTAGAGTTGGGTGTCATCAGCATAACAGTGAAAGCTAACACCGTACTTGCGTATGATGTCACGTAATGGTACAATGTGTTTGCTCATTGGCTCAGAAGGCTAATTGATGATTAGAAAACCCTTGCGCAATCATGTTCAAACATTTGAAAACACTTTAGCTCGTTACAGAAGCTACAAAACTGACCTTCCTTTGAGCAGATTGAGTTTCTGGAGCATCACATTTGTGGGGTCAATTAAACGCTCAAAATGGCCAGAAAAAGAGAACCTTCATCTGAAACTCGACAGTCTATTCTTGTTCTTAGAAATGAAGGCTATTCCACAAAATTGTTTGGGTGACCCCAAACTTTTGAACGGTAGTGTACATGAAGAGACATCTGAGATACATCATGAACATCAGATGGATGGACAAAGTCCGTACTGGGCTTCCATCGAAGCCTGACATTCTCACGTCCATCCAATGAACAGACTACCAAGCCAACTGCTATACTCCCAGTTATCTGAAGGGAGCCGGAATCAGGGGAGACCACACCTCCACTTCAAAGATGTGACTGCGAAGAACATGATAGCCCTTGACATCAATCGCCATCAATGGCAGACAATAGCAAGAGACAGAACAGCCTGGAGGTCATTCACAGGCACCAAAGCACATGCATAAAATCGAACATCCTCGAATCCGACTGACTGCAAGAGAGAGAGATTTGTGTTTCTTGGGGTATGGTTCCATTGTGATTCAAATGGCAGCAAGAAGAAAAAAAACAAGTTCATATTAAAGTATGTGCCACAATTTTTATATACCGTATTTTTCGGACTATAAGTCGCAGTTTTTTTCATAGTTTGGCCGGGGGTGCGACTTATACTCAGGAGTGACTTATGTGTGAAATTATTAACACATTAGCGTAAAATATCCAATAATATTATTGATCTCATTCACGTAAGAGACTAGACGTATAAGATTTCATGGGATTTAGCGATTAGGAGTGACAGATTGTTTGGTAAACGTATAGCATGTTCTATATGTTATAGTTATTTGAATGACTCTTACCATAATATGTTACGTTAACATAGCAGTTGGTTATTTATGCCTCATATAACGTACACTTATTCAGCCTGTTGTTCACTATTCTTTATTTATTTTAAATTGCCTTTCAAATGTCTATTCTTGGTGTTGGCTTTTATCAAATACATTTCCCCAAAAAATGCGACTTATACTCCAGTGCGACTTATGTTTTTTTCCTTCTTTATTATGCATTTCCGGCCGGTGCGACTTATACTCCGGAGCGACTTACACTCCGAAAAATGCGGTATATATTTTTAAATACATTCCTCCTCAGCACATGCACAACGTTTGATGGTAATAGTGTAGTTTTTGCATAAGCTTGCTACTGAAAAAACTAAACTTTACCTCTTCCCTTTGTACTTGGCAGAGGTAACCTGGAGATATTTACCTGCATTTACAGATACTTTATGTCTGGTGAAGTACTTAGTAGTAGGACTGGGCGATATGGCCTTTTATTAATATCTCTATATTTTTAGGCCCTGTCATGATACACAATATATATCTCGATATGTTGCCTTAGCCTTGAATGAACACTTGATGCATATAATCACAGCAGTATGATGATTCTATGTGTCTACATTAAAACATTCTTCTTCATACTGCATTAAAGGCCTACTGAAAGCCACTACTAGCGACCACGCAGTCTGATAGTTTATATATCAATGATGAAATCTTAACATTGCAACACATGCCAATACGGCCGGGTCAACTTATAAAGTGACATTTAAAACTTCCCGCCACACTTCCCGTTGAAAACGTCTAGATATGATGACGTATGCGCGTGACGTAAACGGCTGATAGAAGTATCGGTACCCCATTGAATCCAATACAAAAAAGCTCTGTTTTCATTTCAAAATTCCACAGTATTCTGGACATCTGTGTTGGTGAATCTTTTGCAATTTGTTTAATGAACAATGGAGACTGCAAAGAAGAATGTTGTAGGTGGGATCGGTGTTTTAGCGGCGGACTACAGCAACACAGCCAGGAGGACAGAGATGGATAGCAGACGCGCTATCCGCCGAACTCACCTTAACTTCCTCCGTCTTGCCGACCGCATCTGTGATCGGGTGAAGTCCTTCGTCGCACCGTCGATCGCTGGAACGCAGGTGAGCACGGGTGTTGATGAGCAGATGAGGGCTGGCTGGCGTAGGTGGATAGCTAATGTTTTTAGCATAGCTCTGTGAGGTCCGGTTGCTATGTTAGCTTCAATGGCGTCGTTAGCAACAGCATTGTTAAGCTTCGCCAGGCTGGAAAGCATTAACCGTGTATTTACATGTCCATGGTTTAATAGTATTGTTGATCTTCTGTCTATCCTTCCAGTCAGGGATTTATTTATTTTGTTTCTATATGCAGTTAAGCACGATGCTATCACGTTAGCTCCGTAGCTAAAGTGTTTCGTCGATGTATTGTCGTGGAGATAAAAGTCACTGTGAATGTCCATTTCGGTTTGTAATATATTATTAAAGTTTGACTGACCGATCTGACTGTTTTTTGGACATTCCCTTTAGCGCAGCGTAGGTGCGGCTTATAACCCGGTGCGGCTTATAGGTGAACAAAGTTTTGAAATATGCCATTCATTGAAGGTGCAGCTTATAACCCAGTGCGGCTTATAGTGCGGAAAATACGGTAAGTCAATTGACCAAAAGTGTATTAATTAAACAGTTATTAAGCAGTGGCACAAACATTCATGTCATTTCAAAACAGAAAGTGAAAGATTGTCAGAGACATTTTAAAACAAGCTATGAGTGCACTTTCGTGCATGATGTCACTAAGATGACATATCAAAACAACACTAAATTAAAGTGCACTTTTTGTACAGAACGCTGCTACAATAGTTGAAAACAAAGAAAGTGCACTTTTGTGCATGATGTCACACAAGATATTTCAAAAACTATAAAATAAAAATGAGCTGCATAATAGGAAATCAAATAAAGTTAAAGTACCAATGATTGTCACACACACACTAGGTGTGGTGAAATATGTCCTCTGCATTTGACCCATCACCCTTGATCACCCCCTGGGAGGTGAGGGAAGTAGTGGGCAGCAGCGGTGGCCACACCCGGGAATCATTTTTGGTGATTTAACCCCCAATTCCAACCCTTGATGCTGAGTGCCAAGCAGGGAGGTAATGGGTCCCATTTTTATAGTCTTTGGTATGAACTCACAACTTACCGATCTCAGGGCGGACACTCTAACCACCAGGCCACTGAGTAGGTTATATAAATATTATATATATATATATATATATATATATTATAAATATATAAATAGTATATGTCCTTCGCTATGTGGTAGGTTACTGCGGACGTTATTTCCTTCTGTTGTTGACTATTTTTTGTTCATCTGGAAATTGAAGACGCCAGGCTCAATTGGGTCAGTGCTGGTTGCTTCAGCATTTTGTTGGCGTGGCACCGACCGGAGATGTTGACATGCAGAGTTTCAAACACTCCTTATTCTATAGCGGGTGACTTTTCAAATGATGGTACAAATTAGTAGAGCGGTTACTTTTTGTAGCAACGGCTTTTGCCGCACACTTTTACATATTACGGTTGTCTGTTCAACATCTTCCCGCTTGAAGCCAAACCACCGCCAGATGATGGACCCCGTGCTGTTTTTCTTAGGAATTAGATCTTCTTCCTCCATTTGTTACCGGATTCGCACCTTCTCTCTCTCGTATTACCACTCACACCACCTGCCACAGCTAACTTTACCATGCCGTTACGTCTCTGCTCAACAAGGGCGTGTGACGTTGCACGCGCGACGGTATGTGACATATATAAGAAGGTGTGCTTGTTTTATGTCTCTGTGAGAAGGAGAGACAACAAAGAGTGAGAAAAGCCTGTAGTGTCAGTGTTTCCCATAAACTGCCAAGATACCTGTGGCGGTGGGGGCGTGGCTATGGGCGTGGTCACCATGACATCATCGAGTAATTTGCATAATTTACTACAATGATTTGATTTTCTCTAAAAAGGCTCACAAAATGTATACTTACTAATTAATAATAACAGTTTTGTTTTAAACGTCCATCCATCCATCCATTTTACAATATAATTACAACACTTTATGTACATATTTATATACAGATTTGAACAATAAGTTATTCACTGAAATATATTTATTAATTGTGGTTCTTACAAAAAATATATCTTATAAAATATAAAAGCTAAAATGTCTCAAAGCTCTGCCCCTTTAATTAGTGCATACTAAATAATTTAACTTTAGCCTACTACTACAACCATATTATTTACCAGCAACATAAAGTGAAACAGAGGCAGAGGTGTCCTGCCACAGTCAGTAACAAATAAACAGAAAACAGTAGTGGTGGTAGATAAGACACAGAGCTTCATCAAACATCTGATCCACTGAACAAAGAGCTCCAAAAATCTTGAACTTTAGACTGCCATCAGTTTTACTCCCTACACTTAACCATGTGTTTCCTACTGCCTGCAGACTTTGCACCCTTTGTTATATACACATGTTGTGTTTCTAATATAAATACATTTAATAAAGTCAAATACAAATAAGGCAACAAGAGAAGTATCCTACACTTCTCTTTTGTAAAGTAAATCTGAACAGCTGATATGATTGGCCTGAGAAGCTGGACAGGACAAAAAAAAATTTAAAAAAATAAAATAAAATACTTTTTTTTTTTTTAAATGTTTTTAAATTTTTTATTTGTGGCAGACGTAGTTCTTTCGTGGCGGGCCGCCACAAATAAATGAATGTGTGGGAAACCCTGAGTGTAATGCCCGCAGCTAAAAGCAACTGCGTGAGAACGTATACTCCAATATCACAATATAGTCATTTTCTACATCGCGATATATCGAGTATATTCGATATATCGCCCAGCCCTACTTAGTAGCAACATTTGCTCCGTGTCCTTTTAGCAAAACAGTCACCCCAGCTCTTAAATGTAAATGCCTCATCATATAAAAGTGTCGCACTGCACTATTGTAATATATGGCGGCCACGTTGCATCAGGACCGGCTGATGTAAGATGGTGAACACAAAGGAAAAGGCTCCATCCCTTTTAGCTCGCTGCAGCACTGCCCTCCTGGCTAATATCATTACTTCGCCCTTGCTCTCATCCTCTCTGTAGCATCTGAGCAGAAAGCATCAAACCAAAACAGACGGAAAATAAAGCAGGACTCTACAGTAAAATCTGCAGAAATCATTTTATGATACAAAGAAACGGGGCACTTCTAATCCAAAAACACGGTGGGTGGTGGAGTTCCCGAGCTCTGGATGAGTTGGATACAGATGTCGCTGCCACTGATAACCATGCCAAATTCTGGGCTCCATCTGGGATACAAGAGCTGGCGGCATCTCCTGATCTGAATTCAGTGTAACGGAAAAAGTGGGCCATCACATCTAATTCATGTGAATCCCAACCAAACCCCCTGAAGGTCGCTGCCAGGTTTTCCACGTCAGAGAATTGTTGTCTGTATTTCCCTGACGTTGCAGCACGAGTGAAAGTCCCAAATCGGTTTGGGATTAGAGGATGTTTGTTCGCTCTCTCTCTCTTCCTGGGAGTTCTCTGTGGAGTTGCTGTACTTTTGACAGCCCCTCAGGGAGCAAAGTTATCACATTAACTACAAACAGGAATGCTTTCCTTGGGATGGAATAGAGGACGGCGCATGAGCGCTGCGTGTCGAGGTTGAAACGATCCGTACTTAAGCGGTTATTTATGTTCTAGGAACTATCATCAAAGACCAATGAGGCTCGTTTTAACTGCTGTGCAAGTTAAAGTTGAGCATGTTGTGTAGCAGGGGGCCGAAAGGCACTATGTGGTTGTAGGAGGGTCACATGATCATGGCATAGACCAGACCTGGGCAAATTAAGGCATGTGGCCCATTAAGATTTTCAATCTGGCCCGCCGGACATTTCCTAATAATTTTTTTCGATCTTTAAGATGGAAAGTGTAGCTGCCATTATGATGTGCAGTGATGTTTTCAAATGACCGTAAGTCTTGAACTATACAAAGCAGGCCCGGCCCTAACCAATCTGGCGCCCTAGGCAAGATTTTAGGTTGCGCCCCCCCACATTGGCAGTGAAGTGTATATACTCACAAGAAACCGAATAGCTTTGTCTTTGACCTTTTTTTTACTTAAAGAAAGCAAATTAACAATCAGAATAGTTAACAAGATTTAAAAAAATATGAATAAATAAATGAATACAAAAAATAAAAAATGAATATATGAAATACAATATATTTTACATACATAAACACAAAATAAAACGTGTAAACAAGTTGCATAAAATAAATTAAAAATACAATATAAATAAGGCACTGCACAAAACAAGATATCAAACCAGTATGACTTTAACAACTATATTACAAAAAAAGGGGATCCTACAGAGTTCTCTATTCGTGCTTTTTAATATTGCATTAACTAGAATGACTTACAAATGACTGTACACCAGGGAGTACTGTAATTACCTAACGTTACATTATTATTTTCCATAACAATTTAGCCCCCTCCACAATATTAACCCGACGTTAAAACAGAACTAGCTATTTATTGATTAGCAATTGCCGAATCATGTAACATTAGCTTAATGCTAAAAAGCCAGGTTACTATCACATTCTGTAACAGACAAATAATTTCATGTAGGCTAACGTTACCTACCTGCTACCTCTGTCTTTTTCTCGTTTCTCCTCCTTTTCTTTCCTCTTTTTTCTTCCCTGGGCACCTGACAGTTTTGGCCGTTTTGACATCTTGTGTTGATTTTTTGATGTGGTGACGTCCAAAAAGAGTCATGATACGGGAAGGGAGGGGGCGCACCGTGCGGCGGGAAGGGGGGTGGATGTGTAAGGTTATAACAAATAATATTTCTATTAAATAGGCTTTACTTTGCATTTTAATTAACGTGGGATTATTTTTTGTATTTAAAAATAATAGTACCAACTTTTTTTTTCTATTTTTTTTCTCCAACATTTGTGGCACTGGCGTGGCGCCCCCTGATGGACGGCGCCATTAGCATTTGCCTATACGGCCTATGCCACGGGCCGGCCCTGATACAAAGTATTTCAATGGTTGGAATCTGCGCTTTTGCATGATATACTAGTTACTATGGTAAAATAATTAGTTACTGTGGAAATGTAATTAGTTACTATGGTGATCTAAGTCACAGCAGCTCAGACGAGGCACCAAGCAGTGTGGGTGGGGAGCGTTTCCACAGAGTGTTTCCAGAGCGGCCAGCCCGAAATGCGGGTGTCAGGGAAGGAGATTTTTAAAAACAAAGTTCTAAAGCTTAGTGATTTATCACATACTGTATATCAGATTGTAGGTGGTTTTTTTTTTTATGCTTCACGTTCATATTTCGCTGTTTATTGCGTTTCATTCGATTGTAAAATATGTGGATGGAGAGGGGGTGTGACGTTCATATGTTGTCAATATTCCGTGTTTTATCCTTCATAGTTAATATTGTAAATCCCACATTCTTTAGTTTCATGTACATTCTGGGTGTCTCATTCAGTAAAAAAAAATTAAATTACATTCCGTTTTTTAAGGCGGTCTGTCATAACGTTTTTAGCATTCAATCACACATTATTGTGAGGTTTTGTATTAGGGGGGGGGGGCACAAAAAATGCCATTATTGGCATCATTTTAACAAAAAAATCTTACGGTACATTAAAACATGTTTCTTATTGCAATTGAAGAACAATTTTGTCCTTAAATAAAATAGTGAACATACTAGACAACTTGTCTTTTAGTAGTAAGTAAACAAACAAAGGCTCCTAATTAGTCTGCTGACGTATGCAGTAACATATTGTGTCATTTATACACCTATTATTTTGTCGACATTATTAAGGACAAGCTGTACAAATTGATTATCAATCTACTTGTTCATTTACTGTTAATATCTGCTTATTTTCTATTTTAACATGTTCTATCTCCACTCCTGTTAAAATGTAATAATCACTTATTCTTCTTTACATTAGTTTTGGATGATACCACAAATGTAGCTATCGATCCGATACCAAGTAGTTACAGGTTCATACATTAGTCATAATTTAAAGGCCAACTGAAATGAATTTTTTAAATTTAAACGGGGATAGCAGATCCATTCTATGTGTCATACTTGATCATTTCGCGATATTGCCATATTTTTGCTGAAAGGATTTAGTAGAGAACAACGACGATAAAGTTCGCAACTTTTGGTCTCTGATAAAAAAAAGCCTTGCCCCTACCGGAAGTAGCGTGACGTAGTCGGTTGTTCGATTCCTCATATTTTCCTATTGTTTTCAACATAGCTACAGCGATTCGGACCGAGAAAGCGACGCTTACCCCATTAATTTGAGCCAGGATGAAAGATTCGTGGATGAGGAACGTTAGAGTGACGGACTAGAATGCAGTGCAAACATATCTTTTTTCGCTCTGACCGTAACTTAGGTACAAGCTGGCTCATTGGATTCCACACTCTCTCCTTTTTCTATTGTGGATCACGGATTTGTATTTCAAACCACCTCGGATACTATATCCTCTTGAAAATGAGAGTCGAGAACGCGAAATGGACATTCACAGTGACTTTTATCTCCACGACAATACATCGACGAAGCTCTTTAGCTACTGAGCTAACGTGATAGCATCTGTCTCAAATGCAGATAGAAACTAAATAAATAAATCCCTGACTGGAAGGATAGACAGAAGATCAACAATACTATTAAACCATGGACATGTAACTACACGGTTAATAATTCTTAGCCTGGCAAAGCTTAACAATGCTGTTGCTAACGACGCTGAAGCTAACTTAGCAACTTAGCAACCGGACCTCACAGAGGTATGATAAAACATTAGCGCTCCACCTATTTCGTATTTCCTGAGTTCATGAATATAATATGATTTTTTTTTAAAAAGAAAAAAGATTTTGTGCCAATAAAAAATATTGATGTAATCATAGTAGCGTCGACTAGATACACTCTTGTACTTGGTATCATTACAGTGGATGTCAGGTGATGTGCCATGGCATATGTTTACATTGTGACGCCGGTGAGCTATTGTATCCTCCTACGGTGTGTAGTGAAGCATGTTTAGCTATTCCTCGTCCTGCAGGGATGATACTTGTAAGAAACGTACTTTGTCGCCATGGAGGCGAGGATTAGTGATTTAGAAGTAGCTAAATGGATGGACATCAGTTGCTAACTAGCTAGCCATGTCTTAAAGCACCTCTTCCTGAGGGCGTTTCAGTGTTATAACTTCACCTTTATCTTTAGATTTTAAGCCAAAATGCGTCCGTTCTCCCTTTTCTGTCTACACACTGTGTCTGCTTGTAAGTACTCCGTGATTGTGCGCTGCCGAACGTGCTCCTCTGCTCGTAAAACCAGCAATGTCACGACGTGATGACGACGCGCCGTCATGCCTGTAAAAAATATATATATATGGCGAACCGGTGCTTTTCAAACATAGTATAGTACCGTTTTTGATTCATTAGAACCGCGATACTGTACTAGTACTGGTATACCGTAGAACCCTGCAGGAGATTTTACATGAAAGTCGATATAATCAGTTTTTTTGTCGATACGGGATCAAGACACCCCTAATAATTACCATACAAAACCAGAAGAATCCAAAGCAAAAATATGCACAAATGGAGAAAGAGGTCACACTTTGACCTAATTGTGCCATCAATTAGTCCCAGGTTTTTGGGAGAGTTTCAGTAAAAGACGGCTGAACGTGAGCTTACATCCTGCGGATGTTTGGCACGAGCGTACAAGCGAGCGTGTGATGAGGCTTTGCAGTAGGACGGCTCGGAGATAACCTGGTGACGTCACAGCCCGAGTCAGGTCTGCTATCTCTCCCCGACAGCGGGGCCGTGCGTCATTCCTCGCACGCCAAGCGAGGCGAGCGAGGGAGGGAGGGAGGGAGGGAGGGGTTCTGCGGTACCGGGCGGGGGTCGAGGCTTCCGCAGGAGCCACAGATTATTCCGTGGAAGGGTGAGCGGGACCTGTGCCAGGGTGACTTGAAAGTGGGAGACTTTTTAATAAGAAAAAGGCGAGTGAGTTATAGCGCAGGGTGATGCTTCCCCGTGAGGATGCAGGGACTCGCACAGGACTGCAATCTATCTGTGGCAGTAAGGCGCAGAGTTTGCACAATTGGCCATGTGCATATCATTTTTATGGGCACAAAACTAGTAAAAACATGTTTAGAAACACAACTTCAACACATTTTGCTCTATGCTGACTTATACATGTTACAATGCGTGCTAAACAATGCCAAGGCGTTAAATCATAATAAGGTGCATGCATTTGGGCTGGGCTGTATGGCAACATTTTGTAGCACAATACATTTTTTATATCATCCGATCTTAATATCATGATTTATTTATGTATTTATTTATTTTTAATCAAAAGGCGGATTGTCCCGTGCAAGATTATACTACTACTCTTTAATACGACAGTGTCTTGTAACACAGTGGTCCCCAACCACCGGGCCGCGTCCCGGTACCGGTCCGTGAATCGATTGGTACCGGGCCGCACAAGAAATAAATAAAATACAAAATAATAATATATATACACTACCGTTCAAAAGTTTGGGGTCACCCAAACAATTTTGTGGAATAGCCTTCATTTCTAAGAACAAGAATAGACTGTCGAGTTTCAGATGAAAGTTCTCTTTTTCTGGCCATTTTGAGCGTTTAATTGAGCCCACAAATGTGATGCTCCAGAAACTCAATCTGCTCAAAGGAAGGTCAGTTTTGTAGCTTCTGTAACGAGCTAAAGTGTTTTCTGTTGTGTGAACATGATTGCACAAGGGTTTTCTAATCATCAATTAGCCTTCTGAGCCAATGAGCAAACACATTGTTCCATTAGAACACTGGAGTGATAGTTGCTGGAAGTGGGCCTCTATACACCTATGTAGATATTGCACCAAAAACCAGACATTTGCAGCTAGAATAGTCATTTACCACATTAGCAATGTATAGAGTGTATTTCTTTAAACTAGTTTAAAGTTATCTTCATTGAAAAATAAGGATATTTCAATGTGACCCCAAACTTTTGAACGGTAGTGTATATATATATTTTTTTTTTTTAATTAAATCAACATAAAAAACACAAGATACACTTACTATTAGTGCACCAACCCAAAAAACCTCCCTCCCCCATTTACACTCATTCACACAAAAGGGTTGTTTCTTTATGTTAATAATATTTCTGGTTCCTACATTATATATCAATACAGTCTGCAGGGATACAGTCCGTAAGCATGCATGATTGTATTTTTTTATGACAAAAAAAAATAAAATAATAATAATAATAATAATACCCTCCCCGGGTACTGAACGATATGTTTACCTTATCCCAATAAACATCTGTTCAGTATTTTAACATAAAAGTGTGGTCCCCAACCACCGCCCCCCACCCCCGGTCCGTGGGACTAATTTTCAAGCGTTGACCGGTCCGCAGTTACAAAAAGGTTGGGGGCCACCGTTGTAACAGACATGTCGGCCATGCTGACAACTGTCATTTTGTTCCTTTACCTTGTTTTCCGGACCATAGGGCGCACCGGATTAAAAGGCGCACTGCCGATGAGCGGGTCTATTTTCATACAAAAGGCGCATTAAAGGAGTCATATTATGATTTTTTTGTAAATGTAAAACACTTCTTTGTGGTCTACATCAGTGGTCCCCAACCACCGGGCCACGGCCCGGTACCGGTCTGTGGATTGATGAGTATCGGGCCGCACAAGAAATTTAAAAAAAGAATCGGTAATTAAGACTTGGACAATATCGGAATATCGGCAAAAAAGCCATTATCGGACATCTCTAGTTAGAACCCTTTAGGCATCCGTGTAAATGTTGCAAAAATCTCCTTTAAGGGACAAATATTGATTCTTTTGATTGATTTTATGTGTTTGACGCAATGTGGCCTTAGAATTAAATGTTCTGTCATTGGCCAAAGAGATATAGTTTATTTTGCATACTTTTATTAGAGATGGCCGATAAATGCTTTAAAATGTAATATCGGAAATTATCGGTATCGTTTTTTTTTTATTATCGATATCGGATTTTTATTTTTTATTTTTTTATTTAATCAACATAAAAAACACAAGATACACTTACAATTAGTGCACCAACCCAAAAAAACTCCCTCCCCCATTTACACTCATTCACACAAAAGGGTTGTTTCTTTCTGTTATTATTTCTGGTTCCTACATTATATATCAATATGTATCAATACAGTCTGCAAGGGATACAGTCCGTAAGCACACATGATTGCATATTTTTATAACAAAAAAATAAATAAATCAATTCCGGGGTTTTTTTGCATGATTTTGCGAAACAAAACGTCCGATAATATGTCTTACCTTATACACACACCATAATAATACTGGTATGTTGAAGCACAGTACAATCCATCTCGCGGTGCGGCTTCATAGCTTACCAAAGTCGTACTAAAACATTTTGATAGTTTGAGCGCCGTGTGTAATGTTCTATATATTCAATGGAACATATAACATTTTGGTGTTGTTTACTTGAGTCATATGGCACTCTACACGTGTCTCTTATGTGTGACTGCCATCTACTGGTCACACTTATTTTACCATGTACCAAATAAAATAGCTTTGATGTCGGTAAGCACAACCAAAATGATTCCGTACATTAGGCGCGCCGGGTTATAAGGTGCACTGTCGAGTTTTGAGAAAATGAAAGGATTTTAAGTGCGCCTTATAGTCCAAAAAATACGGTATTCTGGGCGTTCGGACGACCTACATTTTTTTGTGCATATTAATTAAGACAGAGACGCAAAATGGATGACGCGCCTTATTCTGCTCACTTAACAGACGCAATCCACTTTACGCACGTCGAGTCGATCAGCTTTGCGTGTCCTAGCAGGTTTACCCGCGTTTTAGTACACGCAAACCTTAAGTCAATCAGACCTCGAGTGTTTGTGCCGAAAACCCGGTTTATGATGGAGGGCGAAGAGGTAGCGCAAACATATTTTTGCGGTCACAAGTAAAGGGATGCACAGTAAAACACTTCGGTGACTAAGGCTATGTCTACACTAAGCCAGATAACCCCTTAAATGAATAATTATTCAGCCTAAGCCCCGTTTCAGCAACACTAAACCATCGTTTAAGATTCCCTTCCTTGGATCATTTTTTGCACCGGTAAGTGCGCCGTGTATTTCTTCTGTCCTCTGTTGTCCTGTGTGGTTAGGGTCAGGGTTATAAATTTTGATGTCTATTTTACTGTTTTAATTGGTTTCACCCTTTAAAATCGTTTTTAATCATATTTATTTTTTATATTGTCTCTGTATTGGTTTTCTATTCATTTATTCTTTGTTTTTATTCAGTCATTGGTGTAGCATAATATTGTTTTTAATATTGTTTTTAATATAGTTTTTAATATTGTTTTTAATATTGTTTTTAACATGGCTGTGCAGCACTTTGGAAACATTCTTGTTGTGTAAATGTGCTATATAAATAAAGTGGATTGGATTGGATTGGATTGTATTTCTTGAATCTTTGACTCTTAGCTTTGTATGGACTCATTGATCGTTTACAAACTGAGTTCGGAGAGGAAGTGACGCCAGAAAGACTGTGCCCCACACGGGAAGTGACGTCAGAAAGAACGCGCCACAGCCAGTTTCATAACAACCGGAGCTAACCACTGGAAAGATGGAGTCAAGTCATCCAGGCATGCCCGTGTTTCCCATTCTTCTACATGTACAGACGCTTGTGGAAATCACACATGAATACCTTAAGAGAAAGCGATTGCAGCTATTCGGGATACTACACATCTCAGACGGCAAGAGAACTTTCAGCTGTGATTCTACTTACTGAAAAACGCCGTACATTTGTCGAAGGGGAGACAACCAGAATGCGGGCTCCCGTGGATGTGATAAAAAAGGTAGCATGTGCTTTGTATTACCTGGCCATCGAGGGAAGACTACGGAAAACATTGAATTCATTTGGACTGGCAAAGCAGACTGTATCAGTTATTGTCCGCCATGTACCTGTATGTCACGGAGTCAACGTCTAGGTCCAGAGTATATAAAGTCACCAAAAACGAATGTACAATGAAGGTGAAGGCAAAAGAGTGAGGAGTGTCCTGACCTGATATCTATCACAATCAGAATGATAAATAGTTTAATAATCCCCAAAGGGAAATTAAGATTTTCAACACAATCCCATTCAAGAGCAGACAAACATTACAGGGAGACAGAACAGGATCGCTGACGGGTCTGCCACCTCTGAAAAGGGATGCCGTCTTTTGACTATGTGTGCAGTGGCACTCTTCCGTCTGTGGCACCGACATCTTCCCCATTGCCGCTACGGTGAACGGAGTACGCTGAGCACATCGCGGAGCCTGGCTAGCAGGTTGTAAATTGTCTATGAAAAAATATGCGGCGCAATTTGTTAGCTGCCTCGACGTTGGCGCAAAACACATTATTTATTGCATTTTTCTTTTTTTACTTACCGGATTCGGACTGCAATGCAGTCGCCGAGGTGCCAGGCTGGGCGTCGAAGCCAGAGGAAGAGGCACAGGAGGACGGTCGGCGTAGCGCGTCAAAGTTATTTGTACTCGGAGGTGCTTCATCATGTTCGACGTGCACCCTCCTAAGCATGAAACAGTCCTGTCGCACGTGTTACATTTCGCCGATATTTCATTTTTTTTAGTAAAATAAAGCCACACTTGGACCGCCGACGCCCGCTATCCATGCTTGACTGACTCGCTCGGCTACATAGGCTCGGCTATGCTAACACTTCCGGCGGTGGGCGCTTCTTCGTTGGTGTTTAGCGGCTTCTTCTTCCGGTCGGCGGACTTATTCTTTTTTTCCGGTCGGCGGACCGGGTATCGAAACTAGGAATCGAAATTTAAACTTTTGAACGATTCCGGGAGAATCGGAAAGTTAGTCCCGGTTCCAATCGATACTCGATACTCGATACCCAACCCTAGTTATAGATAAAGCTATGGATAACGGAGACATATATAATAGTTTCCTTTTCAGGTGAGAGAGGACGCTAAAGGCAGTGCCTTTAAGGCACGCCCCCAATATCGTTGTCTGGGTGGAAATCGGGAGAAATTTGTGAGAATGGTTGCCCCGGGAGATTTTCGGGAGGGGCACTGAAATTCTGGAGTCTCCCAGGAAAATCGTGAGGGTTTGCAATAGGGCTGTGAATCTTTGGGTGTCCCACGATTCGATTCAGAATCGATTTTTTTTTTCAATTCAACACGATTCTCGATTAAAAAACGATTTAAAAAAAAAAAAATTTAATTTAATTTTTTTATGATAACAATACACAACAATACCATAATAATGCAATACAATTTCAAAACCAAACCCGACCCAGCAACATTCAGAATAGCAATAAACAGAGCAATTGAGGACACACAAACATGACACGGAACAATCTAAAAGTAGTGAGACAAAAATGAATATTATCAACAACAGTATCAATATTAGTAACAATTTCAACATAGCAGTGATTAAAAATCCCTCATTGATATTATCATTACAAACATTAATTTTAAAAAAAATTACAAAAAATGAACAATAGTGTCACAGTGACTTACACTTGCCTCGCATCTCATAAACTAAATGTCTAATGATAATGTCAATGAGGGATTTTTAATCACTGCTATGTTGAAATTGTAACTAATATTGATACTGTTGTTGATAATATTCATTTTTGTTTCACTACTTTTGGTTTGTTCTGTGTGGTGTTTGTGTCTCCTCTCAATGGCTCTGTTTATTGCACTTCTGAGTGTTGCTGGGTCGGGTTTGGTTTTGGATCTGGATTGCATTGTTATGGTATTGCTGTGTATTGTTTTGTTGGATTGATTCATTTAAAAAAAATTTTTAAAAAAATTAAATAATAAAAAATAAAAAAATCGATTTTTTTAAAATGAGAATCGATTCTGAATCGCACAACGTGAGAATCGCGATTCGAATTCGAATCGATTTTTTTCCCACACCCCTAGTTTGCAAGTATGCGGTGGACGGCGGGGGGAATGGGGGTCTTAAACGATGGCATTGTGTGTGTGTGGACTAGGATAAGGTTAGGTGGGATTTACCCTGTATAACCTTAGTGTAGAAGGGGCCTGAGACAAACAAACGCATAAAGGAGCGATGACAAATGACTGCGTCGTAACGACACCAGACAATGCGATTCAAAGTATTTAGGGCAAGGTTCGTCACCATACTGAAGTGCATCTCCTCCAATTATGGCCATTGTTGTGCAATAATTACATTCAGGCCTACCCTCTTTTGAAGAACACGTCTTCTCCCCAAGGACTACTCCCCCTCGACGTTGCTCCGAATCAGCGCACGACCGCAAACATGCTTTTCATTACCGAGGGGGAAAGGAGGCTGTGAGAGTGCGGCTATGGCAAAACACAACAACTATGTGAAATAGGAGTCCGGTGAAAGAAAAAGTGGCAATTACTCATGATATTGGTGACATATCATTTCCGCAGCAAAGTTAGTGTTTGTGCAAGTCAAATATGTGTGATGTCAGAAGGAGATCAGGATGAAACCGCGGGCTGCAAACTTGACCCAAAAAGAGTAGAGGAGGATGTAGTACTCCATGCAGTTAAAACAAGCTCTTAAGCAGGGGGGAGTACAGATGGATGGGATGAGCTCATGATGCTTACGGCTGAGTGCAGCGCTTGGACAAACCACAAAAGCTCAACATTTCCAAATTAGAAGAAGTCAAAATATCAGGCAGAAAAGAAAAGCCGTAGTGCCAAGCGGACACCATAATTACCATTAAGTGTTGAAGCAGCAATCCTGACAACCACAGTCATTTCTATCAGCTGACACTTCTCACACTTATAGACTTGATGCAGGCAGACCTTCGATTGTTTGAAAAAACAACTTAAGGATTAAGGCCGCAATGAAAAAAAAATAGTCAACGTTCAATAAGAAGGATCATTGGTGGACAATGGAAAAAATGAATAAATGTAACTTGCTGGAAAGACAACTTCCTCCGGCCCTGGCACAGGAAGTCACAGAGCCAAGACCGAGACACAATTGGAGGATTTCAATGTCCAACTAAGGACTTACGATGGAAGCACAACAAAAAGAATAAAAATGCATTGATGATTTATGGATCCCATCTCTGGTTGTTGCTACAGGGCTCCCTCTACAGTTCACTCGTTTATTCTTTACAGATGTTCATGTTGCTTTTATTTCCTGTCCCGCACTCTTATTTTGGTTTCCACTTCCTGTTTGTCTCCTGTTGCCACCCCTTCTTTCATCTGAGCGCTGGCTCCCTCTCCTGTCCCTGGTTGCAAATCTAGATGATTTGTATGGCTATTTTTTACTTTGTACCTAAATGTGCCTTGCTGCACTGATGTTGTGCCGTTTTCCCTAATAAAATGTTTTTTACCTGCACATTACCTGCCGTCTCTGCATCCTTGGGTCCAGATCAACACAGCCCGTAACACCAATCCAACAGTGTACATAGTAAACAGGATGTCGCGGCTGTTGACCCTATTTTGAGTTTTTTTAGTGTTCTCCTGTGCTTAAGTGTTTTAGTTCCTGTCCTGTGCTTTTATTTTGGTGGCTTTTCCTGTTTTGTTGGTGTTTTCCCACTTTTGTCCCTGAGCACTTCCACACTTGTTCGCTGTTAGCAAACAGGACTATATAAAGTAGCAGTACAGTGGAAAAACAAGTTGACTATATGCTTAATTGTGTTTCATTGTATCCATGATTACACCATATCCAATTGTATTTACAATCCGCAAAGTGTGTGGAAATAACATTTAAACACCACAAAATGACATCACTGTAGTAACGCTTCTGCGCTCTGACCATGTTATCAGGTCAGTCACACTGGAAATTCGCAAACATTAGAAAGAGATGTGCTGTTTATCATTTACAATCCTTATGTAAGACATGAACACATAGAATGCATAAAAAAAGAAAACCTAAGTCATAAATAAATAAATACAAAGTCTGCTAACAATCTATAGGGGCTCTCTATTTTGCCCACAAAACTCTTAAAATAACCATCCAAAGTCCGCAAACAATACTCTATTCACATCTTGTGACCTGAATATTAACTAAATATTACAGTGTTTCCCACACATTCATTTATTTGTGGCGGCCCGCCAGGAAATAATTACGTCCGCCACAAATATAAAAAAAATAAATAATAATATTTTTTTTTTTTTGTTTGTTTTTTTTGTCCTGTCCAGCTTCTCAAGGAAATCATATAGTTGATGTAGATGCCCATATAGGCTGTTCAGATTTACTTTACAAAAGAGAAGTGTAGGATACTTCTCTTGTTGCCTTATTTGTATTTGACCACTACTGTTTTCTGTTTATTTGTTACTGACTGTGGCAGGACACCTCTGCTTCCGTTTCACTTTATGTTGCTGGTAAATAATATGGTTGTAGTACTAGGCTAAAGTTAAATTATTTAGTATGCACTAATTAAAGGGGCAGAGCTTTAAGAGACATTTTAGCTTTTATATTTCATAAGATATATTTTTTGTAAGAACCACAATTAATAAATATATTTCAGTGAATAACTTATTGTTCAAATCTGTATATAAATATGTACATAAAGTGTTGTAATTATATTGTAAAATGGATGGATGGATGGACGTTTAAAACAAAACTGTTATTATTAATTAGTAAGTATACATTTTTTGAGCCTTTTTAGAGAAAATCATATCATTGTAGTAAATTATGCAAATTACTTGATGATGTCATGGTGACCACGCCCATAGCCACGCCCCCACTGCCACAGGTATCTTGGCAGTTTATGGGAAACACTGTATTAATAATATTGTTGTTACTAGTGCTGACGCAGACAAACAATTTTTAGCATTGACAACCGAGAGCTAACCATAGTTTATGCTGCACTGGACTCAAGGAGAGAATTTAATGTAATTATATTATGAAACTAAAGATGGCAGTAATGCAACCTATATGGATGCAAATAGCCGTAAAATTGTTAAGAAGAAGAAACTTATGCAGCACTGGCCGGCAGCATATTGAGCCACTAAATATATCCTGTGGCATACCCAAGGGATCAATACTGGGACCAAAATGTGTTCAATGTTGATATAAACGTGTACAGCTCTGGTAATGGGTACATTCGCACCCACCTGCACAAATGTACTTCAAAATGTAACAATCAAAATAAATATGACTTTTTTGTTTTGTTTACTAGGGCATGCATATATAATATGCATTAGTTTGACCATTTAAAATCAACGATAATAAAAAGGAAATGCTTGGAAATAGCATAAAAATGCCCCAAAAACTGGGAAAAACGCGATTCATAGCGTTACTTTTTGGTGTAACCATCACAAGCGTTCTGTTCAGGTATATTTCTTTTATATTTTGATAAATCATCATATTTATGTATTACTAAATTTAAATAGTTATTGATCAATCTTTAAGCTGTTTGTATTTGATTTCAGTTTGCTTTTGACATCTTATTTAGAATTGTAGTTGAAACTTTTACAACCTTGTGTTGCGCTCATGATGGCGTAACCAAACTAGATTTCATTTAATGATCTTATTTTGAATATTTATTCCCTTTTTTACATTTAGTATATTTAAATATTCATTTATAAACATTGAATACATTTCAAAAATCAATAACATGCAATTGCCTTCATCTTATAGGGTAATGTTTAGTTACACCAAGTCATGAGCGTAACACTAAGTTTCATCACTTTGACTTGTATTATCTCTAATTCTGGTGGTGTTTTATGCTTTTTTCTTTTTGGAACATGTACTATACACAATCATTGGTACTTTAACTTAACTTAACATATAATACAATAAAGTCCCATATAAAATTATGTTTCTAGCAATACTTTAATTTTGCCTTTGAAAGTAACACTCCAATGTCCATTATTTGGAGCTGTACACAAACATTTGTAAAGTTACAACAGACTTGAAGTTAGTATTATTTGCAGACAACACAACTGCGTTTAGTTCAGGAAAGGACACAGAAGCTGATACAAATAATAATCGTAGAAATTAACAAACTAAAGACGCGGTTTAACAAAAACAGACTGTCCTTAGACGCCAGTATAACTAAAATAAAGCTATTTGCTAAAAGTAAAAGAGATATAGAATACAATGAACTTGAATGTACAACATAAAGTGGCAAGAAATACATCAATAATGAATAAAGTGTTAGAATAATTATGTGTAAGTTATCACACAACTCTTATGCTTAAAGGCAATAATAACAGCAATAATAACCAACAATTTTTCTGGTCAGTACCACAACACAGCGGACTCTGATGCTCTTTTTGGTTCCAGTGGACTACACATCATCCACCTTAATGTGAACAGCCTCTCTGGAGCCAAACTCGACCAAATCAGAGAAATGTTCCTCAACACGAAGGTAAAAATCTTGTGTTTCTCTGAAACCAAATTTGATCAAAGTATTTCTGACTCAGAGATAGAAATACAAAACTTTTCGGTTATCAGAAAGGATAGGAATAAACACGGTGGGGGCGTTTGTATGTATATTCACCAGGATATTAAATACATAACTCGCACTGATCTTAACCACAATAACCTGGAATCTGTGTGGGCGGAAATCAAATTTAAAAATGCTAAGCCGGTACTAATAGGGACTGTTTATAGACCCCCTAATCAGAGTGATTTCTATGGGGCTTTGGAAGAATGCTTGGCGGGGACAGACAACATGGAGAAAATTATAACTGGGGATCTGAACACAGATATTCAACGCAAAGATGCGCCTGTCTTCAGATCCTTCAGCAAGTTTTGTAATCTGCACGGTCTTTCCCAGCTAATAGCGCTACCCACAAGGGTGTGTGATTCCACCCAATCAACCATAGATCTCATTCTCACTTCAGACCTGCCTAAAATAAAAAATAGTGGGGTCATGATCTGTGGTCTTAGCGACCACTATCTAACCTTCTGCACCCGTAAAATAGCTAAACCTAAAGCCAATGGCCACATAACAGCCCAATCCAGATCCCTCAAAAAATACTCCAATGACAATTTCAATTTAAAATTAGATGAGTGGGACTGGTCCCCTGTGCTCGCGAGCAACCTGGTCGATGTCGCTTGGGATCGCTTCAAAACGGCGTTCCTAAAGATACTAAATGACATGGCTCCCGTGAAAACAGTCAGGATCAAAGCCCGCTCGGAACCATGGATGAATCCGGACCTATTAGCTGCCATAAAAGACAGAGACAGGAAATACTCTGAATACCAAAAATGTAAAACAGAAGTAGATAAACAACCCAATAATATCAACCTCAAATTACTCCTTTCAACTCTCAAAAAGCAATGCAATAAAGAAATAAGTCAACCAACCTGACTAAATCCTTTAAAAAAAATTACATTAACGACAAAATAGAGGAAAACACGAATAAGCCACGTGAGCTCTGGAAAATTCTCAACAACCAGCTTCCTGGTTGCAGCCAGAAACTTAAAACAAGACTCACCAACATCAGCATCAAGGAGGGTGACTCCCTCATTACAGACAAAATGGAGGTAGCTAGCAGACTTAACGCCTTTTTCACCAGCATAGCTGCAACTCTTGTCAACAAGCTGTCCCACCACTCTGGTCGCTTTGGTGTAGAACACATTAAAGCCTTCTACAGAAAGCTAGGAGTATCCAACAATGATTTCAAATTAGAAATGGTCACAGCTGATGAGGTGTTTAAAAAATTGAGCGCGCTCCACCCTAACAAGGCCACCGGCCTTGATAATATTCCCTCCAGATTCCTCAGGGACTCTGCCTCCATCATTGCCCCGATCATCACGCACATAATAAACCTATCAATTACACAAGGCCAAGTACCAAAAGATTTTAAGATAGCAAGAGTAACTCCCCTCTTTAAAAAAGGAAGCAAATTGGAACCTGGCAACTACCGACCTGTTTCTATTCTCAGCTCCATTTCGAAAGTAATGGAGAAAATAGTTTATGAACAGGTCGATAGTTACCTTGCCACTAATAAACTCATGTACAAATTCCAATCCGGCTTCAGAACTAACCACTCCACTGACACATGCCTTCTCTATCTGACCGACCACATCAAACATGAGGTGGACGCGGGCAAATACTGCGGCATGGTCATGCTGGACCTTCAGAAGGCCTTTGACACCGTTAACCACGCTATACTGTTGGATAAGCTCAGAGCAATCGGATTTAACAAAACCTCTTGGAGCTGGATGCAGTCTTACTTGGAGGGGAGGGAGCAGGTGGTAGAGGTGAACGGCACCGTGTCCCCCCCCCCTCTCGGTGAGCTGTGGAGTCCCCCAAGGCAGTATATTGGGACCTTTACTGTTCCTAATATACATAAACGACATGTCATCGGCATGTGACTGTGAATTGTTTTTGTTTGCGGATGACTCTGCCCTGCTGGTATCCGGCAAGGACAAGTCACAGGTGGAGAAAATCCTCAGTGCTGAGCTCTGCAGAACTTGCACCTGGCTCGCTGACAACAAGCTATCCATCCACTTGGGTAAAACAGAATCCATCCTGTTTGGGTCCCACATCAAACTTAAGAGAGTCAATCACTTCACCATAAAAGTAGGTGACAGTGTCATCACCAGGAAAGATGAGGTCACCTACCTAGGTTCCATTCTAGAGGCTAATCTTTCCTGTGATAAAATGGCAACCAAGGTAATCAAAAAGGTTAACCAACGAACGAGATTTCTCTACAGAATTTCCTCTCTGGTCAACAAAAGCACCTTGAGGATTCTGGCGGGAACTCTCGTTCAACCCTTTTTCGATTACGCATGCACCTCCTGGTACCCTAGCACCTCCAAAACCCTCAAATCTAAACTCCAAACATCTCAGAACAAGCTAGTCAGGTTACTTCTAGACCTCAACCCCAGATCCCACCTCACTCCTACCCACTTCTCTAAAGTGGGCTGGCTCAAGGTGGAGGACAGAGTTAAACAGCTTGCACTGAGCCTAGTCTATAAAATCCGCTACACCTCCCTGATACCGAAGTACATGTCAAACTACTTCCTTAACGTAAATGACCGCCATAACCACAACACCAGGGGGAGCTCCACTAACCACGTTAAACCCAGATTCCGAACTAACAAAGGTCTTAACTCAATCTCTTTCTATGCCACATCAATGTGGAATGCGCTCCCAACAGGTATAAAAGAAAGGGCATCTCTATCCTCCTTCAAAACCGCTATAAAAGTTCACCTCCAGGCAGCTACAACCCTAAACTAACACCCTCCCCGGATTGCTAATAATCAAATGTAAACAATCAAATTCAGATTCTTTTTCTTATGCCTTCTGATCTCTCTCTCTCTCTCTCTCTCTCTCTCTCTATGTCCACTACTTGATGTCCATATCCCCACCCCCCCACCCCACCCCCCCTCCACACTCCTGATTGTAAATAATGTAAATAATTCAATGTGATTATCTTGTGATGACTGTATTATGATGATAGTATATATGATAGTATATATCTGTATCATGAATCAATTTAAGTGGACCCCGACTTAAACAAGTTGAAAAACTTATTCGGGTGTTACCATTTAGTGGTCAATTGTACGGAATATGTACTTCACTGTGCAACCTACTAATAAAAGTCTCAATCAATCAATCAATCAATCAAAAAAGGCTGTTGCTATAGTTATCATCAAGTGTGCTGAAGTTGTACTTTTCTATCTGTGCAAAGGGACAACTTGCAATCCAAAGATTGCGAGTCGTCTCGTGTCAGTGTTTGTGTCCAGACCCGGCCTGCTGACTGCCAAGGCCGAACATCGAGTACCGTGACGCAGACAAAGCAGAGACAGTGCAATATCACGTGTGTCAGCACATTTGCATTTCTGAATAATCATATATTGTGTCTAACTGGGGGTGCTGAAATGACCCCCCAGCCTCAGTGATGTAACCAGGGACCTCCCAAATAAATAGAGGAGCACGTGGGACTGGACCTTAGAGCGTAGGTTGGATCTGTAACTAAGAGTACAGCCCCAAACGTCTCTCCTCATTGAGCTAAATTTAACTCTGTCTCTGCATGATTCCTTGCTTCTTGTCTGTTTAATAGATGTCATCAGTGTTTGAACCGACATTAAGACATTTAAACATATATTGGACAAAAAAACTCACTTCATATTCTCTACTGCCCGCTAGTGTTACATATCTGAGTTATTGTGCAGAAATATGGGGGGAAATAACTAGAGATGTCCGATAATATCGGCCTGCCGATATTATCGGCCGATATATGCGTTAAAATTTAATATTGGAAATTATCGGTATCGGTTTTTTTATTATCGGTATCGGTTTTTTTTTTGGTTTTTTTTTTAAAATTAAATCCACATAAAAAACACAAGATACACTTACAATTAGTGCACCAACCCAAAAAACCTCCCTCCCCCCATTTACACTCATTCACACAAAAGGGTTGTTTCTTTCTGTTATTAATATTCTGCTTCCTACATTATATATCAATATATATCAATACAGTCTGCAAGGGATACAGTCCGTAAGCACACATGATTGTGCGTGCTGCTGGTCCACTAATAGTACTAACCTTTAACAGTTCATTTTACTCATTTTCATTCATTACTAGTTTCTATGTAACTGTTTTTATATTGTTGTACTTTCTTTTTTATTCAAGAAAATGTTTTTAATTTATTTATCTTATTTTACTAATTTTTTTTAAAAGTACCTTATCTTCACCATACCTGGTTGTCCAAATTAGGCATAATAATGTGTTAATTCCACGACTGCATATATCGGTTGATATCGGTATCGGTTGATATCGGTATCGGTAATTAAAGAGTTGGACAATATCGGAATATCGGATATCGGCAAAAAGCCATTATCGGACATCCCTAGAAATAACAAAAGTACACTTCATTCACTGTTATTTTTTAAAAAAAAGATCAATTATAATAATAAATAATGTTGGACATAAAGAACATAAACAGTATTTATTGAATAAAAAAAATATATATAGAAATTCCACGACATAGTGACTTTGCAAACTGCTAAAATGATGCACAAAGCAAACTATAACCTGCTAACCAAGAACGTACAACAATTCTTCCCAACAAAAAAGGAGAAATATAACCTTAGAATTTTTTTTTAATTTGAAACATTTGTACGCACGTACAACAATTAAAACCTTGAGTATATCTGTATATGGAATTAAATTATGGAATGGGTTAAGTAAAGGAATCAAACAATGTACTAACATGACTTAATTTTAAAAAACTGCTCAAACTCAAAGTGTGTTTATAAACAAGGATAAAAAAACACGACAAACATGTTTAATTTATTGATAATCTTATTAATCTCACCAAATGAAATACAACATTGTTTTGAATTGTATTATTCATGGAGTATATTGTGAATAAATTGAGAAAAGGAAGTGAACAAAAGTGTTAGCAACTGCTATGTTATGGAAAAGGGGTAGGATTAAACAAACTCTGCTTCTTCCTACTCCTTTTCGGACATGTTGAAAAGTGAAACTGGATATTGTGATGTATCATGTTGTAATTGTATGCATGGTCCAAATAAACTCAAACCATAAACCAAAACCCCTGCAATAGCTGTCTAATAGTAAGGTGTTAAGTTTATAGCACCTTTTAGCTTTTAGAGTGCTATTTTAGTGCTCCATCTGTGGTTCCACCTTCAAAATGATGCGCATTAAAGGAGCTGTTTGCAACATTTACACTGATGCCTGGAGGGCGCTAACTTTCCCATGTATTTTGAGTGTTATATCCCGCCCTCTTACGACTTCTAGCACGCAACACATGAACGTGCATTAGCTTTGATGTGTTGTGAGCTAATAATAGCAATTTAGATAGTTAGTGGTAAAGTAGGAGAGGTTGTATTTCTGCCTCATCCGTCACTGGAAGTGTGAGTGAATTAGGGCTTTTATTAATATCTGGATATTTTTGGGCCATGTCACGATACACCATATATATATCTCCATATTTTGCCTTAGCCTCGAATGAACACTTGATGCATGTAACCACAGCAGTATGATGATTCTCGCACATTTGACCCTCTGATCAAATCAAATCAACTTTATTTATAAAGCACATTTAAAATGTACCGCAGGGGTAGCCAAAGTGCTGCACAATAGGCAGGTTGAAAGATAACACAAGAAAAACGAGCAAACACAAAACGACACAAACAGAGCACAACTGTCTGCTCTCATTTTCTCGCATATTTGACCCTCTGGTGTTCTGTGTACCTACACTCTGTCCTCCTCCTGTCTAGGCCTGCTGTGTGTGTGTGTGTGTGTGTGTTTGTGTGTGTGTGTGTGTTACACAGAACATCAATTTCCACACTTCTATTAGCCCCGGGGGTTAATGGGTCAAACACGGGTTAATGCGCCTTATAATCTGGTGCGTCTTTTGTATGAAAATAGACCCGCTCATCAGCAGTGCGCCTTATAATCCGGTGCGCCCTACGGTCCAGGAAAATACTGTAAACATCGCCCATTATCTTCAAAATCATCCATATTAAGCATTGCCATGTGAATGGGAGCTGATTAAAGGCCTACTGAAATGAATTTTTTTTTTAAATTTAAACGGGGATAGCAGATCCATTCTATGTGTCATACTTGATCATTTCGCGATATTGCCATATTTTTGCTGAAAGGATTTAGTAGAGAACATCGACGATAAAGTTCGCAACTTTTGGTCGCTGATAAAAAAAAGCCTTGCCTGTACCGGAAGTAGCGTGACGTCACAGGTTGAAAGGCTCCTCACATTTCCCCATTGTTTACACCAGCAGCTAGAGCGATTTGGACCGAGAAAGCGACGATTACCCCATTAATTTGAGCCAGGATGAAAGATTCGTGGATGAGGAACGTGAGAGTGAAGGACTAGAGTGCAGTGCAGGACGCATCTTTTTTCGCTCTCACGTAACTTAGGTACAAGCTGGCTCATTGGATTCCACACTCTCTCCTTTTTCTATTGTGGATCACGGATTTGTATTTGAAACCACCTCGGATACTATATCCTCTTGAAAATGAGAGTCGAGAACGCGAAATTGACATTCACGGTGACTTTTATCTCCACGACAATACATCGGCGAAACCCTTCAGCTACGGAGCTAACGTGATAGCATCGTGCTTAACTGCATATAGAAACAAAAGAAATAAACCCCTGACGGGAAGGATAGACAGAAAATCAACAATACTATTAAACCATGGACATGTAACTACACGGTTAATGCTTTCCAGCTTGGCGAAGCTTAACAATGCTGTTGCTAACGACGCTATTGAAGCTAACTTAGCAACGGGACCTCACAGAGCTATGCTAAAAACATTAGCTATCCACCTAAGCCAGCCAGCCCTCATCTGCTCATCAACACCCGTGCTCACCTGCGTTCCAGCGATCGACGGTGCGACGAAGGACTTCACCCGATCATCCGTGCGGTCGGCGGCTAGCGTCGGATAGCTCGTCTGCTATCCAAGTCAAAGTCCTCCTGCTTGTGTTGCTGCAGCCAGCCGCTAATACACAGATCCCACCTACAACTTTCTTCTTTGCAGTCTTCATTGTTCATTAAACAAATTGCAAAAGATTCACCAACACAGATGTCCAGAATACTGTGGAATTTTGAGATGAAAACAGAGCTGTTTGTATTGGATTCAATGGGGTACCAATACTTCCGTTTCAACCATTGACGTCACGCGCATACGTCATCATACATAGACGTTTTCAACCGGAAGTTTAGCGGGAAATTTAAAATGTCACTTTATAAGTTAACCCGGCCGTATTGGCATATGTTGCAATGTTAAGATTTCATCATTGATATATAAACTATCAGACTGCGTGGTCGGTAGTAGTGGCTTTCAGTAGGCCTTTAATGGGCCATTGAAAAAACAATGGCGTATGCCTTTAAGAGCGTGTACAGTAGTGCATGCTGAATGGATCCTGACACTCCATTAAGGTCGTTTTCATTCACACAAGTTCCCTCCTCCCTCTAAAATATTAATGCCCGTATCTCTATCCTTGCTTTTTCTCACAAATTAATTCACGCACGGGGAAGAGGGCTGCTATTTTTACACCTGGAAAAGGATGTTTTGGCGCTTAAACACAATGGGCGAGGCGATCAACACTGTTGGGAAGGGAGCAGTGGAGCATGTTAGAATTCCATGAATGTTTCATGGTCACTTTATTTGTTGCTACCGACTGTCATCAAACGCACTATCAGACGAGTGATGACACAGAAGCAGGGAAGGGGGAAAAAAGCGGGTGTTTATTTAAGGAGTGATTACAAAGTGAAGTGGTTGACAGGGAAATATTGGAAGGACGGACCAGGTAACGTGGAAAGGGGAGGGGAAAACTCCAAGCAGCTCGAAGTCTGCTTTTAGGAACATCTGGGAGCCATCAGGGAGCCGGGAGGAGGGGGAAAAAAACCGCTGAACTCAGCTGAAAGCCACAGCTCTCCTTGTTGTATCGCTGCACGTCCAGCTCACACCTTCCCCCCCCCCCCCAAAGACCAGGGGGGCTGCAGATCATTTTACACTGCCCTCTCACGGCGGCCATAGAGGAATTAACTAGGGCTGCAACAACTAATCGATTAAATCGATTAAAATCAATTCAAATCAATTATAAAAATAGTTGGCGATTAATATACCGTATTTCCTTGAATAGCCGCAGGGGCGCTAATTAATTTAAAACCTCCTGTCACTCCGGCGCTTACCAGAAGCCTGCGGGATGGCCAAGCATGCGCTAATTATTTTAAAACCTCTTCTCACTCCGGCGCTTACCTTATCATGAAAAGCACATTTAATTAAAAAAAACGTTATTATTGTCTTACCTTTAGGTATAAATGAGTCCATGCCAGCTCCTTTTGAAGAAAAGCATCGATATAGAAGTCTTCCTTATCTTTTTCCAGTTTTAAAAGTCTCTCTGTCTCGATGGAGATCTTCCTTTTAAGTATTACCTCCTGCTTCGATTGAAAGTCCAGTTTAGAAAACTGTTTTATTTTAGATATGTAATCCTCCATGGTAAAAGTGCAAGCAAACAATGGCTGCGCACTCTTGCTGCCGGTTGTCTTCTTCTGCTGCACGGGTCTTCTGCAATACCAGCAGTCGCAAGAACAATCACTAGCGCCCTCTACCACCAGGAGGCGGGAGTCATTTAATGACTCATATTTGACCCGGCGGAAGTGCCAAGCATGCGCTAATTATTTTTGCGAAACGAGTTTGACCCGGCTGTAATTCGAGGCATGCGAATACCATATTCCCGGCGCCAATTCAAGGAAATACGGTAGTCATCGATTCGTTGGATCTATTTTTTATTTTATAAACCTTTATTTATAAACTGCAACATTTACAAACAGCTGAGAAACAATAATCAAAATAAGTATGGTGCCAGTATGCTGTTTTTCCCCCCAATAAAATACTGGAAAGGATAGAAATGTAGTTTGTCTCTTTTATCCGATTATTAATCGATTAATCAAAGTAATAATCGACAGATTAATCGATGATCAAATTAGTTGTTAGTTGCAGCCCTAGAATTAATGCTGCGATATTAATAACAAATAATAAATAAATAATATTAATGTCTTGAGAGGCACAGCAGCAAAGTCATGACAACATTGCTATATTACTATCAATACTACAGTCGTGGACAGTAAAAAAAAAGTACAGATGTTCGATAATGGCTTTTTGCCGATATCCGATATTCCGATATTGTCCAACTCTTAATTACAGATACCGATATCAACCGATACCGATATATACAGTCGTGGAATTAACACATTATTATGCCTAATTTGGACAACCAGGTATGGTGAAGATAAGGTCATTTTTTTAAAAAATTATAAAATTAAATAATAAATTTCTTGAATAAAAAAGAAAGTAAAACAATATAAAAACAGTTACATAGAAACTAGTAATTAATGAAAATGAGTAAAATTAACTGTTAAAGGTTAGTACTATTAGTGGACCAGCAGCACGCACAATCATGTGTGCTTACGGACTGTATCCCTTGCAGACTGTATTGATATATATTGATATATAATGTAGGAAGCAGAATATTAATAACATAAAGAAACAACCCTTTTGTGTGAATGAGTGTAAATGGGGGAGGGAGGTTTTTTGGGTTGGTGCACTAATTGTAAGTGTATCTTGGGTTTTTTATGTTGATTTAATAATAAAAAATAAAAAAACGATACGATAATAAAAAAAACGATACCGATCATTTCCGATATTACATTTTAAAGCATTTATCGGCCGATAATATCGGCAGGCCGATATTATCGGCTAAAAGTAATAAAAGTATGCAAAATAAACTACATCTCTTTGGTCAATGACAGAACATTTCATTCTAAGGCCACATTGCGTCAAACAAATAAAATAAAATAATAAAAACAATCAATATTTGTCCCTTAAAGGAGATTTTTGCAACATTTACACGGATGCCTAAAGGGTTCTAACTAGAGATGTCCGATAATGGCTTTTTTGCCGATATTCCGATATTGTCCAACTCTTAATTACCGATTCCGATATCAACCGATACGATATATACAGTCGTGGAATTAACACATTATTATGCCTAATTTTGTTGCGATGCCCTGCTGGATGCATTAAACAATGTAACAAGGTTTTCCAAAATAAATCAACTCAAGTTATGGAAAAAAAATGCCAACATGGCACTGCCATATTTATTATTGAAGTCACAAAGTGCATTCTTTATTTTTAACATCCCTCAAAACAGCAGCTTGGAATTTGGAGGTTGAGGTGGGCGGGATTGGGGGGCGGGGGGGCTTTGAGGTGTGGGGGGTAGGGGGTAGAGGGGGGTGTATATTGTAGCTTCCCAGAAGAGTTAGTGCTGCAAGGGGTTCTGGGTATTTGTTGTGTTGTGTTTATGTTGTGTTACGGTGCGGATGTTCTCCCGAAATGTGTTTGTCATTCTTGTTTGGTGTGGGTTCACAGTGTGGCGCATATTTGTAACAGTGTTAAAGTTGTTTATACCCTCGGTGTGACCTGTATGGCTGTTGACCAATTATGGCTTGCATTCACTTGTGTGTGTGAAAAGCGGTAGATATTACGTGACTGGGCCGGCACGCAAAGGCAGTGCCTTTAAGGTGTATTGGCGCTCTGTACTTCTCCCTACGTCCGTGTACACAGCGGCGTTTTAAAAAGTCATAAATTAGCCCTATTATCAGCTATTTTAGTACTAACGGCCATACCCCTGCTTCACACCTCCAAGCAACGAGGGTTAACATTCCGAACACAATATAATTTGCTCTGTTTTTCAGTGCGCCAGCAGGCTAAAGAGTATCCGAGTTTCCTCAGCAGTCAGCACTTAACGTCGCCGTTTGGGTTTGTCAGCATGTCGCCAAAACATTTTGACACCCACTTTCTACGCTGTAGATCAGGGGTCACCAACCTTTTTGAAACCAAGAGCTACTTCTTGGGTACTGATTAATGCGAAGGGCTACCAGTTTGATACACACTTAAATAAATTGCCAGAAATAGCCAATTTGCTCAATTTACCTTTAACTCTATGTTATTATTAATAATTAATGATATTTACACTTAATTGAACGGTTTAAAAGAGGAGAAAACACGAAAAAAAAATGACAATTAAATTTTGAAACATAGTTTATCTTCAATTTCGACTCGTTAAAATTCAAAATTCAACCGAAAAAAAGAAGAGAAAAACTTAAAAAAAGAATTTATGGAACATCATTACTAATTTTTCCTGATTAAGATAATTTTAGAATTTTGATTAAATAGGTTAAAATCCAATCTACACTTTGTTAGAATATATAACAAATTGGACCAAGCTATATTTCTAACAAAGACAAATCATTATTTCTTCTAGATTTTCCAGAACAAAAATTTTAATATAAATTCAAAAGACTTTGAAATAAGATTTAAATTTGATTCTACAGATTTTCTAGATTTGCCAGAGTAATTTTTTTGAATTTGAATCATAAGTTTGAAGAAATATTTCACAAATATTCTTCGTAGAAAAAACAGAAGCTAAAATGAAGAATTAAATTAAAATGTATTTTTTATTCTTTACGATTAAAAAAAATACATTTACTTGAACATTGATTTAAATTGTCAGGAAAGAAAAGGAAGGAATTTAAAAGGTAAAAAGGTATACCGGTATGTGTTTAAAAATCCTAAAATCATTTTTAAGGTTGTATTTTTTCTCTAAAATTGTCTTTCTGAAAGTTATAAGAAGCAAAGTAAAAAAAATTAATTAATTTATTTAAACAAGTGAAGACCAAGTCTTTAAAATATTTTGTTGGATTTTCAAATTCTATTTGAGTTTTGTCTCTCTTAGAATTAAAAATGTCGGGCAAAGCGAGACCAGCTTGCTAGTAAATAAATAAAATTTAAAAAATAGAGGCAGCTCACTGGTAAGTGCTGCTATTTGAGCTATTTTTAGAACAGGCCAGCGGGCTACTCATCTGGTCCTTACGGGCTACCTGGTGCCCGCGGGCACCACGTTGGTGACCCCTGCTGTACATTCTACAGCTTCTCTGGTCTATTTGACTTAATGGTGACATCACTATTGTTGCAAATTGGAACATAAATACAGAACAATCACACTGACGGGCAGTGTAGTGATGCATTGATTAGGATGTACTGAGGCACCAGGTTTGTTGTAGAATCTTTAACATTTGTTTTGATGTTCTGCTGAATGAATCCGGCTTCCGATATGGAGGATTATGCTGTACATCCAAGATCTAATTGTGGAAAAACGTTCAAACTAGGGTTGTACGGTATAACTGTATTAGTATAGTACCACGATACTAATGAGTCACATTCGGTACTATACCGCCTCGAAAAAGTACTGGTCCATCGTCCCCCCTCGTCGTCGTCACGTCGTGACATTGCTGGTTTTACGAGCAGAGGAGCATGTTCGGCAGCGCACAATCACAGAGTACTTACAAGCAGACACAGTGTGTAGACAGAAAAGGGAGAACGGACGCATTTTGGCTTAAAAACTAAAGATAAAGGTGAAGCTATAACACTGAAACGCCCTCAGGAAGAGGTGCTTTAAGACATGGCTAGCTAGCTAGCGGCTAACGTCCATCCGCAGTCTGCAGTGTTTTAGCTACTTCTAAATCACTAATCCTCGCCTCCATGGTGACAAACACAGTAAGTTTCTTACAAGTATCATCCCTGCAGGACGAGGAATAGCTAAACATGCTTCACTACACACCGTAGCTCACCGGCGTCACAATGTAAACAAACGCCATGGGTGGATCTACACCTGACATCCACTGTAATGATACCAAGTACAAGAGCGTATCTAGTCGATACTACTATGATTACATCGATATTTTTAAGCATCACAAAATCTTCTTTCTTTTTTTAAAATGTATATTATGTTTATACCTACTCAGTGGCCAAGTGGTTAGAGTGTCCGCCCTGAGATCGGTAGGTTGTGAGTTCAATCCCCGGCCGAGTCATACCAAAGACTATAAAAATGGGACCCATTACCTCCCTGCTTGGCACTCAGCATCAAGGGTTGGAATTGGGGGTTAAATCACCAAAAATGATTCCCGGGCGTGGCTACGCTGCTGCCCACTGCTCCCCTCACCTCCCAGGGGGTGAACAAGGGGATGGGTCAAATGCAGAGGACAAATTTCTCCACACCTCGTGTGTGTGTGACAATCATTGGTACTTTAACTGAATGTATAAACTCAGGAAATATGTCCCTGGACACATGAGGACTTTGAATATGACCAATGTATGATCCAGTAACTACTTGGTATCGGATTGATACCCAAATTTGTGGTATCATCCAAAACTAATGTAAAGTATCCAAACAGAAGAATAAGTGATTATTACATTTTAACAGAAGTGTAGATAGAACATGTTGAAAGAGAACGTAAGCAGATATTAACAGTAAATGAACAAGTGGATTAATAATCATTTTCTACCACTTGTCCTTAATAATGTTGACAAAATAATAGGTAGATAAATGACACAATATGTTACTGCATACGTCAGCAGACTAATTAGGAACCTTTGTTTGTTTACATACTACTAAAAGACAAGTTGTCTAGTATGCTCACTATTTTATTTAAGGACAAAATTGCAATAATAAACATATGTTTAATGTACCCTAAGATTTTTTGTTAAAATAAAGCCAATAATGCCATTTTTTGTGGTCCCCTTTATTTAGAAAAGTATCGAAAAGTCCTGAAAAGTATCGAAATACATTTTGGTATCGGGACAACACTAGTTCAAACATAACAGAAGGTACTTTTACTTTTATAAAAAAGCATGTGTTCCTAGAGAAAGATACTTTAGATCTGATATAAGTACAAATTTAAAAATGTAGACACCCCAAAGGTCTTTTCATTTTTTTTTTTTAAGTAAAATAAATGGGACTAAGAAGTATTTTATAAAATGTTCATGTTTTTCTTCCATCCATCCATTTTCTACCGCTTGTCCCTTTTGGGGTCGCGGGGGGGTCGCTGGAGCCTATCTCAGCTACAATCGGGTGGAAGGCGGGGTACACCCTGGACAAGTCGCCACCTCATCATGTTTTTCTTGTTATCTTAAATAGCAACCTGTATATTAACATCGCCATGATGGTTCAACCTCCCTACTCATTCATTTTCTCAACACACCGTAGTCCAGACTGGTGTGTAAAGAGAGTAAGACCAACTAAACATCAGACGCCATGACATGTGCGGCTGTGCAATTTCGTTAGTTTTTCAGACGAAATAAACCAAAAAAAGTATGTACAGTACACACCTTCTCATTCAATGTGTTGTCTTTATTTTCATGACTATTTACATTGTAGATTGTCACTGAAGGCATCAAAACTACGAATGAACACAAGTTGAGTTTAAAAAAAGTGAAATAACTGAAAAGATGTTTTATATTCTAGTTTCTTCAAAGTAGCCACCCTTTGCTCTGATTACTGCTTTGCACACTCTTGGCATTCTCTGGATGAGCTTCAAGCACACCTGTGAAGTAAAAACTGTTTCCTCTTGGAATTGAACCGTAATATCTATTGTCAATTTTACAGTCTACAATTTGATTGATCATTTGTTTTGAAATCATAAGTCAAGCAGATATTTAGGTAAATTATTTATTTTTATTTTAACAAAAAATATTTTTGGAATACATGATAATATAATATTTTGACCTTGACAATATTGAATTTTAAAAGATATGCAATTGCTACATGCAACATGATTTTAAATGTCGAAAGGGAAAGGACAAATATATTTAGTAAAAAAAGAATAAGCATATTATTTCCACATAAAATGTGAGTTTGACAGCCGTGCTCTACTGCCATCTGGCGGCTAAAGTGGATAGTGCAACCCCTCTCCCAATTTGTCACGTTTCTTGTGTCAGATAAACTGCAACGAATGGGGCCATTAGAATCATCTTTTACTGGAAGGGCCCTAAGCGGGTACTTTTTAGTACTAATAGGAATACAGCAGACTTGATGAGTTGTGGACAGAGGCGGGTAGAGTAGCCAGAAATTGTACTCGAGTAAGAGTACTGTTACTTTAGAGATGTATTACTCAAGTAAAAGTAAGGAGTAGTCACCCAAATATTTACTTGAGTAAAAGTAAAAAGTATGTTGTGAAAAAACTATTGAAGTACTGAGTAACTGATGAGTAACCTGTTCGTTTAATGATGACGGCAACAAGTAATGCACAAAAACATAAAAATAGCAATGAGCAAATTCAAAGCCAAGAATATCTCTTAAGCAACTAAAACAATAATATATATTAAATAATAATACATTAACAAAAAAAAAATTAAGGCAAATTGAGCCACAATAACTTAACAGCACCATAGGCTCAGTAGGCAGAGATTACAAAGGAAAATAACAAGTTAGCCTTTACGCAAACCATAAACTGATAGGTGTGGGCCGCACCTGGGAACATTGATTGATTGATTGAAACTGGTATTACTAGATTGCACAGTACAGTACATATTCCGTACAATTGACCACTAAATGGTAACACCCGAATGAGTTTTTCAACTTGTTTAAGTCGGAGTCCACGTACATCAATTCATGGTAAAAACACTGTGCACTTCTGATTGGTGTTTCTATGCATGCGTGTGTGTGTGTGCGTGTGTGTGTGTCTATGAGGCTGCAGTGCGTTAATAATTGTCCCCACACGATGTACATTTGACAGTGATTCATAGCAGGGAAGCTAACATCAGCCTACGGTGACAGCCAAAATATCTACTAACGTTACTTACCGCCATGTGCTTACTCAAATTTGACGTTGACTTCATGTAAGCTTAAGCTTGTTGTTAGCCGCATGTGACTGCCTGGCTCTGTTTGATTGGTGAAACGGAGTCCAAAGTCACCGGTGACTGCATTTGATTGGTGAAACGCAGGCATGCGATAGATCCTACTTTGAAGGTCTGTCTGACAAACAAAGCGTGCATTAACAGATGGATAAAAATCAGTAGCGAGTAGCGATTGATTGATTGATTGAGACTTTTATTAGTAGGTTGCACAGTGAAGTACATATTCCGTACAATTGACCACTAAATGGTAACACCCGAATAAGTTTTTCAACTTGTTTAAGTCGGGGTCCACTTAAATTGATTCATGATACAGATATATACTATCATATATACTATCATCATAATACAGTCATCACATAAGATAATCACATTGAATTATTGACATTATTTACAATCAGGGGTGTGGAGGGGGTGGGGGGGTAGGATATGGACATCAAGTAGTGGACATAGAGAGAGAGAGAGAGATCAGAAGGCATAAGAAAAAGAAAAAGTATCTGCATTTGATTGTTTACATTTGATTATTAGCAATCCAGGGAGGGTGTTAGTTTAGGGTTGTAACTGCCTGGAGGTGAACTTTTATTGCGGTTTTGAAGGAGGATAGAGATGCCCTTTCTTTTATACCTGTTGGGAGCGCATTCCACATTGATGTGGCATAGAAAGAGAATGAGTTAAGACCTTTGTTAGTTCGGAATCTGGGTTTAACGTGGTTAGTGGAGCACCCCCTGGTGTTGTGGTTATGGCGGTCATTTACGTTAAGGAAGTAGTTTGACATGTACTTCGGTATCAGGGAGGTGTAGCGGATTTTATAGACCAGGCTCAGTGCAAGTTGTTTAACTCTGTCCTCCACCCTGAGCCAGCCCACTTTAGAGAAGTGGGTAGGAGTGAGGTGTGATCTGGGGTGGAGGTCTAGAAGTAACCTGACTAGCTTGTTCTGAGATGTTTGGAGTTTAGATTTGAGGGTTTTGGAGGTGCTAGGGTACCAGGAGGTGCATGCGTAATCGAAAAAGGGTTGAACGAGAGTTCCCGCCAGAATCCTCAAGGTGCTTTTGTTGACCAGAGAGGAAATTCTGTGGAGAAATCTCGTTCGTTGGTTAACCTTTTTGATTACCTTGGTTGCCATTTTATCACAGGAAAGGTTAGCCTCTAGAATGGAACCTAGGTAGGTGAATGTAGATAAATGGAGCGGAGTAAAAGTAGTGTTTCTTCTCTATAAATATACTCAAATAAAGTATGTTGCATTAAAACTACTCTTAGAAGTACAATTTATCCTAAAAGTTACTCAAGTAGATGTAACTGAGTAAATGTAGCGCGTTGCTACCCACCTCTGGTTGTGGACATAGATGGGTTGTAGACGTTGACTAAAGTGGAAAGTCTGCTTGATGGAAACAAGGTTAACTTTGGCCTCAGCGGTGTTGTCGACTACATTTGGACATGTAACATGCCATCTGAGACACTCGCGTGAAGTGGAATAAGAAAGGCAAGAAGCGGGCCTATTTGCCGTCATAGATGGTCATGGAAGATTTGACCTCTGCAGGCTCTCTCCTGAAAACACAAACAGACGAGGAGTTTCCTGCGCGGTCACAGCAGCGGGAGCACATGGTGGCAGTCGTCCATGTCTGCACTAAAATGGCACGGCTCATGTGATGGCATTAGCGGAAATGTCAGTCACAGAGTTCCCGGTGGTTGTGTAAAGGGCAGACTTGACTTTCTCAATGGGAGCGCCACTGCTCGCTTCCCGTAACGTTGTCTCCGTTCCACTGTAAAACGGACAGATGGACACATGTGCACGGACAGGATGTGTTTGGACGATTGCATCCATAAAAGACAACGCATGATTTGGAATTGTATTTCTTTGAAGGAAGTATTGACGTTCAAAAGGTCCCAAAATACCAACATATAATAATAATATAAAGTATAAACAGTGCTGCCATGGTAATGTTCTTATTTGCTCACGAGATGATGTTTTAGCTTTAGTCCCTTTAGATAAGTAACTTTGGAATATTATTGCAACTTGATTGATGATTATGTTGTTATGACGACCCATTTTCATCCCCGGAGAATGCGGACAAGATCTACACATCCTTCTGATTATGTTACAAATGTGTAACCATTGGACATTTATGAGGTATTGTTCAATTGTAATCAGTGTTTGGAAATTACTTTTGAAACATGGTTCATTACAGTTACTCGCTTTGCCAAAATAGTAATTGAATTACTCTTTAATAAATCTAATTAATTATTGTGTTACTATAAACAAAAACATCAAATATCTGGCATACACAGCTGAGATGTTTCATGAGACTCGAGTGTATGTATATCAAATAGTAATAGAAAAAAGTAATTGAATTACTACTTGGATTGCTCTTTAATAAATCTAAATAATTAATTGTGTTACTATAAAGAAAAATAAAGTTATAAGAAGCAAAGTAAAAAAAATAATGAATTTATTTAAACAAGTGAAGACCAAGTCTTTAAAATATTTTCTTGGATTTTCTAATTCTATTTGAGTTTTGTCTCTCTTAGAATTTAACATGTTGAGCAAAGCGAGACCAGCTTGCTAGTTTTGGGGAGGCGGGGCCGGCGGACCGGCGGCGCCCGCTCCAAGATGGTGGCGAGGAGGCGAGGACGAGCGAGCGGCAAGGCGGGGCGCGCTGGGAGCGACGCGGCAATCAGCATAAGGTGCGTGGAGCGCACAGCTGTGGACAGTGCAATCACCCTCTCGGACCGTATAAAAGGGTGAGAGACGTGAACATCACGCAAACGACGCGACGTGCTGCTGAAAAGCAGACGGCGGACGGGAGGAAACCATTCGTGTGCTCACGTGAGAAAAAAGGCAGCTGCTGAAAAGCACGCAAAAGACTCAATCAAACACTTTTATGTTAAAATACTGAACAGATGTTTATTGGGATAAGGTAAACATCTGTTCAGTACTTTAACATAAAAGTGTTTTGATTGTGAGGCATTAAAAGCCACAAAATGCAACGGCTCCATCAGACCCACAAACGCTGGCTGAGTAACAACAATATGAACGTTGCACGGAACATTTCTCTGCCAGTTTCTGCATCCCGCAGGGATTCTTCTTTTGTGTTTCTGCACCTGCGGTTCCCACACAAGGTTGCAACATTGTTTGGCAACACTGTCTGCTCTCATTTTCTCGCACATTTGACCCTCTGATGTTCTGTGTACCTACACTTTGTCCTCCTCCTGTCTAGGCCTGGTGTGTGAGTGTGAGTGTGAGTGTGAGTGTGAGTGTGAGTGTGTGTGTGTGTGGTACACAAAACATCAATATCCACACTTCTATTAGCCCCGGGTCCAGTGGACCCGGACATCTTATATGTAATAGAAATGTGTAGGGGGGGTGTATGGTGCGTGGTCATTAAATATGTATTCTGATATATGTTCTTCACAGAAAATGAACCAAAGTCAGTGAGTCTCAGCTTGAAAAATGTATTAATTGTATCATTTTTCTTTTAATAAAAAATTAGAACGGGTCCCACAGACCCGAACACCACACAAGGGTTTTTTTAAGCACCCCTGCAATTTTTCCACAAATGTAAAATCCAATTAACACGGATCCAACACACTGTAGCGTGCTTTAGAGGCGACAAGGCCAACATACTTGCAGGTTTGAAATAAAAACAATGAAAATTATTATACCCAAATTAGCAAATGAATCAATTTAAGTGGACCCCGACTTAAACAGGTTGAAAAACGTATTCGGGTGTTACCATTTAGTGGTCAATTGTACGGAATATGTACTTCACTGTGCAATCTACTAATAAAAGTCTCAATCAATCAATCAATCAAAGCATTTAAAGTAGCTAGCAATTAGCTCTCCACTTGCCAGTTAGCCATTTGCGCGCTAATTGACAACTTGTGTTTAGTAAGCTCGTTGCCAGCTAGTGATCAGCATGCTAGTTGTCAGCGAGCGATTAGCTGTTATTAGAGTGTCTTAGTATTGCACAATAACAAGGTAGAGTACTTTTATGACCAGTTAAATGTTAAGTTAAAGTACCAATGATAGTCACACACACACTAGGTGTGGTGAAATGTGTCCTCTGCATTTGACCCATCCCCTTGTTCACCCCCTGGGAGGTGAGGGGAGCAGTGAGCAGCAGCGGTGCCGCGCCCGGGAATCATTTTTGGTGATTTAACCCCCAATTCCAACCCTTGATGCTGAGTGCCAAGCAGGGTGGTAATGGGTCCCATTTTTTATAGTCTTTGGTATGACTCGGCCGGGGTTTGAACTCACAACCTACCCATCTCAGGGCGGTAGGCCACTGAGTAGTGAGTAACCCATTTTGGGAAACACTGAATTTCTGGGCCAATAAAAAGGCTAAATAAATGCTATCCATGACAAATCTTTGTTTTTGTTCATTGTTAATATTAACACTTCATTTTTTTTTCTCATTACATGATACCTTTAGCTCTAATGATCTATTTTTTTATGTTTTTTTCGGACAATAAACAAACAGTCATATTTGCTCGTTTGTATTATTAGACATATACATCAAATGAGAAAATACAAAAATATAGCGTTATTCCGTGTAACGATCGCACTCAATTACATTTCCACATCCCCTGAATTCACACGGATGCGGACGCGTGACTATTTAGCACGGTGGCTGGCTGTCAGTCCTGCTAGCCGGAGTCCGAGGAGACAAACAAAATGGCGTGCTAATGCCAGCTGGCGAGGTGGTCGGCGTGTTCATGAAGCTGTGTGCCGCTTCGTGGGGCTTCAAGACGAGCCGCTGTTGCTCCTCTGCCGCCGCGGGCTGTGAAAGTGCATGATTGGATTTTCAAGGATTGACGGAACTTGCCATAGCAGCACTAACATGAGATGGCAGGAAATGTATTACCCAAGGTCCCAAATTTAGCCCAATGCGTACCACAACAACGATAGTATGTACATAATAATTTAAATAGGATATACTGTAGTACAGTACTGTAGGTTATAAATAGCATAGGTTAATACAGGGGTCACCAACCTTTTTGAAAGCAAGAGCTACTTCTTGGGTACTGATTAATGCGAAGGGCTACCAGTTTGATACACACTTAAATAAATTGCCAGAAATAGCCAATTTGCTCAATTTACCTTTAACTCTATGTTATTATTAATAATTAATGATATTTACACTTAATTGAACGGTTTAAAAGAGGAGAAAACACGAAAAAAAATGACAATTAAATTTTGAAACATAGTTTATCTTCAATTTCGACTCTTTAAAATTCAAAATTCAACCGAAAAAAAGAAGAGAAAAACTTAAAAAAAGAATTTATGGAACATCATTAGTAATTTTTCCTGATTAAAATTAATTTTAGAATTTTGATGACATGTTTTAAATAGGTTAAAATCCAATCTACACTCTGTTAGAATATATAACAAATTGGACCAAATTAATTAAATTAAAATGTATTTATTATTCTTTACAATAAAAAATAAAAAATACTTGAACATTGATTTAAATTGTCAGGAAAGAAAAGGAAGGAATTTAAAAGGTAAAAAGGTATATGTGTTTAAAAATCCTAAAATCATTTTTAAGGTTGTATTTTTTCTCTAAAATTGTCTTTCTGAAATTTATAAGAAGCAAAGTAAAAAAATTAATGAATTTATTTAAACAAGTGAAGACCAAGTCTTTAAAATATTTTCTTGGATTTTCCAATTCTATTTGAGTTTTGTCTCTCTTAGAATTAAAAATGTCGGGCAAAGCGAGACCAGCTTGCTAGTAAATAAATACAATTTAAAAAATAGATGCAGCTCACTGGTAAGTGCTGCTATTTGAGCTATTTTTAGAACAGGCCGGCGGGCTACTCATCTGGTCCTTACGGGCTACCTGGTGCCCGCGGGCACCATGTTGGTGACCCCTGGGTTAATAGTACTGTATTATAAATAGCTTTGAATTAATAGAACATTAGAATAAACTAAGCCCTAACCCTGTAGTGCTAATAGAATGTAAAAACAATGATATCGAACTGTGGTTGTCTCGATACCAATATTTCGGTACCGGTACCAAAAAGTATTTCGATATTTTTCTATACTTTCTGCATAAAGGGGACCACAAAAAATGCCATTATTGGCTTCATTTTAACAAAAAAATCTTACGGTACATTAAAACATGTTTCTTATTGCAATTGAAGAACAATTTTGTCCTTAAATAAAATAGTGAACATACAAAACAACTTGTCTTTTAGTAGTAAGTAAACAAACAAAGGCTCCTAATTAGTCTGCTGATGTATGCAGTAACATATTATGTCATTTATACACCTATTATTTTCTACACATTATGAGGGACAAACTGTACAAATTGATTATCAATCTACTTGTTCATTTACTGTTAATATCTGCTTATTTTCTATTTTAACATGTTCTATCTCCACTTCTGTTAAAATGTAATAATCACTTATTCTTCTTTACATTAGTTTTGGATGATACCACAAATTTAGCTATCGATCCGATACCAAGTAGTTACAGGGTCATACATTGGTCATAATTTAAGTCCTCATGTGTCCAGGGTCGTATTTCCTGAGTTCATGAATATAATATGAATTTTTTTTTAAAAGAAAAAACATTTTGTGCCGATAAAAAATAAGGATGTAATCATAGTAGCGTCGACTAGATACACTCTTGTACTTGGTATCATTACAGTGGATGTCAGGTGTAGATCCACCCATGGCGTTTGTTTACATTGTGACGCCGGTGAGCTACGGTGTGTAGTGAAGCATGTTTAGCTATTCCTCGTCCTGCAGGGATGATACTTGTAAGAAACGTACTTTATTTGTCGCCATGCAGGCGAGGATTAGTGATTTAGAAGTAGCTAAAACACTGCCGATTGTGGATGGACTTAAGCCGCTAACTAGCTAACCATGTCTTAAAGCACCTCTTCCTGAGGGCGTTTCAGTGTTATAACTTCACCTTTATCTTTAGTTTTTAGGCCAAAATGAGTCCGTTCTCCCTTTTCTGTCTACACACTGTGTCTGCTTGTGAGTACTCAGTGAGTTTGTGCTGCCCAACATGCTCCTCTGCTCGTAAAGGACGACGCGCTGTCATGCCTATAAAAAAAATATGGCGAACCGGTACTTTTCAAACAGAGTATAGTACCGTTTTTGATTCATTAGTACCGCGATACTATACTAGTACCGGTATACCGTACAACCCTTTTGTCTAGTACGATCACTATTTTATTTAAGGCCAAAACTGTTCTTCGGTTGCAATAAGAAACATATGTTTAATGTGCCGTAAACATTTTTGTTAAAATAAAGCCAATAATGCCATTTTTGTTGTCCTCTTTATTTAGAAAAGTATCGAAATACATTGTGGTACCGGTACCAAAATATTGTTATCGGGACAACCCTAAACGGTAGTATTACAATTAGAGATGTCCGATAATGGCTTTTTTGCCGATATTCCAATATTAATTACTCTTAATTACCGATTCCGATATCAACCGATACCGATATATACAGTCGTGGAATTAACACATTATGATGCCTAATTTTGTTGTGATGCCCCGCTGGATGCATTAAACGATATAACAAGATTTTCCAGAATAAATCAACTCAAGTTATGGAAAAAAATGCCAACATGGCACTGCCATATTTATTATTGAAGTCACAAAGTGCATTCTTTTTTTTTAACATGCCTCAAAACAGCAGCTTGGAATTTGGGACATGCTCTCCCTGAGAGGGAGGTTTGTAGGGGGTAGCGGGGGGGTGTATATTGTAGCGTCCCGGAAGAGTTAGTGCTGCAAGGGGTTCTGGGTATTTGTTCTGTTGTGTTTATGTCGTGTTACGGTGCGGATGTTCTCCCGAAATGTGTTTGGTGCGGGTTCACAGTGTGGCGCATATTTGTAACAGTGTTAAAGTTGTTTATACGTCCACCCTCAGTGTGACCTGTATGGCTGTTGACCAAGTGTGAATTGCATTCACTTGTGTGTGTGAAAAGCCGTAGATATTATGTGATTGGGCCGGCACGCAAAGGCAAAGCCCCCAATATTGTTGTCTGGGTGGAAATCGGGAGAAATTCGGGAGAATGGTTGCCCCGGGAGATTTTCGGGAGGGACACTGAAATTCGTCAGTCTCCCGGGAAAATGGGGAGGGTTGGCAAGTACGACTGGGAGACGCAACTGCTCTATATTTCTCCCTACGTCCGTGTACCACTCCGTACGGCTGCGACAATTTTCGATGTTACATTTTAAAGCATTTATCGGCCAATAATATCGGCAGTCCGATATTATCGGGCATCTCTAATTACAATCTCTATCGTCTGCCAAACGTATGTCATTTATATCACATATTGTCAATGCAGAGCAACACTAGCTCACACTTGACCCTCTCCTGGCCTTTTCAGTTCAACCACAGACTAGGGATGATACTCGAAACCGGTTTTCCCGGTTGTTCGATAAGAAAAGAACCGAGTCCTCGGACTCGAATCCCTTTTTAAAAACCGGTACCCGTTATCGAGACCACTATAGTAAAGAAAAAGAGTTGGTTCTATATTCGAACCCCTCGGAACGAATCCCGTCCCGACCAGAAATGCTCCGCGTGACATCACAAGAAATGACGTCACGTAGCTCGGTCATTAAGCGCAGATAGTGAAAGCAGGAAAAAAATGGACGGGAAAAAGTGCTCCAAGGTGTAATAAAGTTCAAAACAAAAGGTATAATCCAATGAATAACTTTACTGGGAGATTTGAGCAGGGTACAAACACATGACCAACACTTTTACGACCAACCGGAAACATAGCAACGCACCTCCTTTACGGCAGCTGTCGCAACGTTCTTATAGCAACCGCAGCACATACATATATATACAACATATCTCCCTTTTTCAACTTTTGTTTTTCTTTTCTTGTAAACAAAACAAAATCACACTGTAGATGTGTTGTCTGTCTAATTATAAATAATGCAGACGAGGCGTGTCGGCTGAGTTCTTGACGTTTACTTTCACGGGTGACGACATGCAACAACACTTTTCGGGGCTACCGCGCATGCTCGTCACTCCCGTTGCATGCTGGGTAGTGTAGTTGTTATATTCCCTAGCTCATAACGTCTTTCCCCCTATAAAGAAATAATGTTAACTCAATAAAGTGTATTTCTTTTTTTAGCTTTAACTTTTCATTTTTTAGCATTGTAACCACATTTGCAAACAACTTTTCTATTCATAAAATGTTCTTTCAATAAAGAAATAAAGTGCAAAAATGTCAAAGCATCATAACAAACAGTTATGTCAAATAGCAGCAGAAGTGCACTTTTTGGAGAGCTGTATTATTTCCAGTTTTGTGCCCAAGGGACTGATTTTATTTAACACTATATTATTATTTATACACCTATAGTGATCACAGAGACAGCTTGTTTTTGTGTTACTGTATATATTTGTTTCTCTGAAAAATCCCACTTAATATACTTTGGGTAACAACAGTCAATATTTTTTTTTTTTTTTTTTTTTAGGGGGGCAACAGTCAATATTTATTTATTTTTTAGATTAAATTGTTTTCTTATATAATAAAAGTGAGCTTTTGTTAAACCAAATATTGTGTGTTTTTTTCCATATACAACAACCTATCTGGACTCCATAAGAGAATCGATAAGGAATCGGTTCGATAAGAGGATTCGATAATAGACTCGAACTCTATAATTTCCTATCAAACATCATCCCTAGCACAGACCCTCTTAAAGATGCGGGGGCCAAGAGGACGAGGACGAAACACGGACATCACACTCATTATAGTCATCATCAGCCGGATGAGGAGAGCCCGACTTGAGCGGTGTCTGTCCCCATCAGGCGGGCTGACAGTCACAAACATTCACTCTCCTCATCAATTATGCACAGGCCAAAGAAGCCCTGAGAGGCAGGAGGCTACAAAAGGCCCTTCTGCACACATGGCAGCGCTGTGCTCAGTCCTCGTCCGGTTTTCTCCTGCGCTGCCTGCGAGAGCAGGAGGCGGCCTGTCATCCCGCCAAGGCTGATATGTGCACATGTCCAGCATGTCGCGGCCGAGGTGAAGGTGACGTAACCTGGCCAGCAGTGACACGGTGTTTGGGAGCGTGTGCAATCTGGGGACACGGTCAAGACATGCCATGTGCTCCCTGAGCCCATTGGTTGCAGCCTGCTCATGAAAAAGTAATAGTAGAAAAGTGCATTTACTGGAAGTCCATTGTATCAGTGCTAAAATAAAAGAGACTAGAGCAGGGCTGCTCAACTGGGGCACCGTAACGGTCCCCCAGGTCAGTTCAGAACTTGGGAGGAAAACATCATTGCAACACTAGAGTGCTCCTGTGGTATAGAGCAGGGGGGGGGCGTGGTTATTTACAGCTAGAATTCACCAACTCGAGTATTTCATATATATATATATATGTATATATATATATACATATATATATATATATATATATATACATATATATACATATATATATATATACATATATACATATATATATATATATATATATATATATATATATATATATATATATATATATATATATATATATATATATATATATATATATATAGTGAAGTGAAGTGAAGTGAATTATATTTATATAGCGCTTTTCTCTAGTGACTCAAAGCGCTTTACATAGTGAAACCCAATATCTAAGTTACATTTAAACCAGTGTGGGTGGCACTGGGAGCAGGTGGGTAAAGTGTCTTGCCCAAGGACACAACAGCAGTGACTAGGATGGCGGAAGCGGGGATCGAACCTGGAACCCTCAAGTTGCTGGCACGACCGCTCTACCAACCGAGCTATACCGCCCCTATATATATATATATATATATATTAAGGCTGAAACGACGCGTCGACGTAGTCGACGTCATCGGTTATGTAAATACGTCGACGCCGTTTTTGTGCGTCGACGCGTCGCATAATTACGTCACAATGGCGGAGCGCAAAGCAGACTGTGCGAGCGAGGGGAAAAACGCACGCCAAAAGTCGTCAAAAGTGTGGGAGTATTTCAATACACAGCCTAATAATGTTGTTGTATGGACACTGTGTCGAGCGTAAATGGCCTGTCATAGCAGCACAACGGCTATGAACCAACATTTGAAAAGAAAACCATCAACCATCAACTAGTCAATCGTCCGCGTTAGCATACGTTGTCATCATTACACAAAAACATGAATGTGTCATTTGTATCTGCTAGGGGTGTAACGTTATGTGTTTTGTATTGAACCGTTTCGGTACGGGGCTTTCGGTTCGGTACGGGGGTGTACCGAACGAGTTTCTAAGCTAAAGCTAACTTTAGCTGCTAAAGTCTTAACTTGTGCGTCGACGCGTCGCATAATTACGTCACAATGGCGGAGCGCAAAGCAGACTGTGCGAGCGAGGGGAAAAACGCACGCCAAAAGTCGTCAAAAGTGTGGGAGTATTTCAATACACAGCCTAATAATGTTGTTGTATGGACACTGTGTCGAGCGTAAATGGCCTGTCATAGCAGCACAACGGCTATGAACCAACATTTGAAAAGAAAACCATCAACCATCAACTAGTCAATCGTCCGCGTTAGCATACGTTGTCATCATTACACAAAAACATGAATGTGTCATTTGTATCTGCTAGGGGTGTAACGTTATGTGTTTTGTATTGAACCGTTTCGGTACGGGGCTTTCGGTTCGGTACGGGGGTGTACCGAACGAGTTTCTAAGCTAAAGCTAACTTTAGCTGCTAAAGTCTTAACAAGCTGCTTTGCTCCTTCTGCGGCTGCCTCTGTCTCAGCACGCAGCATTGTCCCACCCACACAACCATCTGATTGGTACACACGCAGCATTGTCCCACCCATACAACCATCTGATTGGTACACACGCAGCATTGTCCCACCCACACAACCATATGATTGGTACACACGAAGCATTATCAGCCAATCAGCAGTGCGTATTCAGAGCGCATGTAGTCAGCGCTTCAGCGTGCAGCAGATAGGTGTTTAGCAGGTGAGCATCAGGCAGTGGACTCTCCCCAAATGATAATAAACACCTCCCAGTCAACTACTAGTAACATCACTATGAGCCCGTTGACCTTCTAGAAACTTAAACTGCAGCTCAGCTCACTCGCAGTCCTGGCTTGAGGTGAAGGCTAATTAGCTCTCAGTTCCAGCCACATCGACCCCTTCTGAGCGCCTATTTTCAGCTGCTGGGAATATTGTAAACAAGAAAAGAACCAAACATGTAGACATGCTAACCTTTCTTCATTACAACTGTTAGTCACTCACTGGAATGAGTAGAATTGGTTATTGTGTACTGTGTTGGACTGGATGTTTATTTTGCACATTTTAAAAGCAATACTTAATGTTTACAGTCCTCCAGAATATTTAGATTGGCACTTTTTTGTATTGATGTTTATCTTTATTTTTGCACATTTTAGCAAATAAGCAATACTTTCACTTTTGTTGAAATGTTTACACTTTTGTTACAGAATATTTCGTTTTGCACTTTTTTGTATTGGATGTTTATCTTTATTTTTGCACATTTTAAAGCAAAATAAGCAATACTTTTACTTTTGAAATGCTTATACTATTGCAGAATATTAAGATTTGCACTGGATGTTTACTTTTATATTTGCACATTAAAAAGCAAATAAGCTACTTTTAATTTAGTTAAATGTTAAAAGTTTTAAATGTTAAACTTTTGAACGGTAGTGTATATGCTGCAAGTCTATATATATATATATATATATATATATATATATATATATATATATATATATCCATCCATCCATCCATCCATTTTCTACCGCTTATTCCCTTCGGGGTCGCGGGGGGCGCTGGAGCCTATCTCAGCTACAATCTATATATATATATATATATATATATAATGTTGGAGGGTTTGGAAGTTGTCTTTGAAGGCTACAACAGTGACTCCCATTAGCCGCATCTTGCAAAAAAGACGTGCGTTCTTGTCTCTGATAACGATTGTGAGCGATAGGCAAAGTTCCAAAAAAGTGACGTTCCCTTTTAGAACCAGGGAAACTTGTTTAAATACAATTTCAAATCTTGGCAAGAGGCACATAATTTGCAGAGCTCCTCAATTCAAGTGACAATAAAGTTATTTCCACATATGAAAATGCAGCTGCCGTGAGTTCCCTTTAAAGACATGGATTGCACCTCAGATGCAAGAAGCCAGAGTTAGCGTGACATGTCCGTATGTGTGTTAGAGATGCAGCAACAACAGTAGCTCAGGTAATGTGACCTGAGCAGGCAGCCAAACACAAACTTGCTGAGTCAGCTGCCTCCAACAAGATTCCTCCGCATGAGACGTGATTAAATGTATTTATATTATCATTTGGTGCAGCCGGGCCGGAGAAGGAGGGGATAGAAAGAGGAAAAAAAAGTAAGACAGAGGGGAGAATTGTGGGGACACGAGGGGGATAAGACAGAGACACAAAAACAACAACAGCAAACACAACAATAACAACAATATAGCAACATCCGCAAATAGGATAGAATAGAATAGAAAGGACTTTGTCATTATATTTGCATATAACGAGATTAAGAACTCCAACTTAAGGTGCGGTAGTGGAAACAAATATGAAATAAAAATAAATCACATAAGTAATAAAGATAAAAAATAAGAATTGAAATAAACAGACTACTATCCAATAAAAACAATAAGCAATCCTCTACAATAAACAAAACATACAAAAAAACTGTACAATATACAGAACAAAACAAGATTACTGGAGTAATAAAGTGTCGGACGTATTGCACTCAAAGGGTAATATTGCACAGTAGGGTATTGGGGTAGGATATTGTATAGATATGTACAAATATGATGGTAAACGTGATAGCAAAGAAGCAGTTAGTGAAATAAATAATGACAATGAGCATTATTACACTACAAATGGAGCAATACAAATACCAATAGAAATATCACTATTGATAATGAATAATACCAATAATTTACCTTTACTATCAACAATACAGTTGTTCAAATGCAACAATACATATATATATGTAATGATAACTAGAGATACAAAAGGAAGCAGAAAAATGGAGAGGAAGAAAGAAGCAACCTACATTAACCTTGTAGATTGTTATATTGACAATAGGTTAAGCTTTGTCAGTGTGCCATGTGTTACATATACATACATACATACACATACATACATACATACATACACACACACACACACACACACACATACATACATACATACATACATATATATATATATATATATATATATATATATATATATATATATATATATACATACATAAATACACATACATATATATACACATACATACATACATACATATATAAACACATACATACATATATATACACATCCATACATATATATGCACATACATACATATACATATATGTATATATATATATACATACACATTTATACATATATATATATACATACATATATATATATATATATATATATATATATATACATATACATACATATATATATATACACATATATATATATGTATATATATATATATATATATATATATACACATACACATATATATACATATATATATACACATATATATATATGTATATATATATATATATATATATATATACATACACATATATATACATATATATATGCACATACATACATATATATATATACACATACATATATATATATACACATATATATATATACACATACATACATATATATATATATATATATATATATATATATATATATATATATATATATATATATATATATATCTCTACACACACACACACACTTTTTTTTTTTAACTTGGGACTTTTGTACACTTGGCGGGCTGTATTCGGCCCGTGGGCCATAGGTTGGGGACCCCTACGTTCTAAGTTCCTATCACCGCAGCTACTGTGCAGACTGGCTCTCACGGTTTCCTTACCAGAAACCTTAGGACCACTTTAGAACCACCTTAGGGCCACTTTAGAACCACCTTAGGACCACCTTAGGGCCACCTTAAAACCACCTTAGGGCCACTTTAGAACCACCTTAGAACCACCTTAGGGCCACTTTAGAACCACCTTAGGGCCACTTTAGAACCACCTTAGGGCCACTTTAGAACCACCTTAGGGCCACTTTAGAACCACCTTAGGGCCACTTTAGGGCCACTTTAGAACCACCTTAGGACCACCTTAGGGCCACTTTAGAACCACCTTAGGGCCACTTTAGAACCACCTTAGGGCCACTTTAGAACCACCTTAGGGCCACTTTAGAACCACCTTAGGACCACCTTAGGGCCACTTTAGAACCACCTTAGGGCCACTTTAGAACAACCTTAGGACCACCTTAGGGCCACTTTAGAACCACCTTAGGGCCAATTTAGTACCACATTAGGGCCACTTTAGAACCACCTTAGGGCCACTTTAGAACCACCTTAGGGCCTCACAGTGGCGGCGGACATAAGTCCCGTTAGACCAAAGTTGTCAGCAAAAAGAAGAAGAAACGTACCTGATAATGGCCGACTCCATTTGACGTCACGTCACGGTTCCGTTCTTCAAATCCCCGCAGCGTGGCAGCATCCGTAGTGGGAGAATATCGAGTGGCAAACACTTCCCCCAGCTTGGTGTTGATGTTGTCTCAGTAACACTTGCATTCATTCCGATATTGCTGGCATGTCCACACCCCGCGACGAGGCTTCACAGCCGGGGACGAGGACTCCTCCATCCGCCCCTGTGAGCTCCGCTAGTGCGGTACAGGTGACCAAAAAAAAAAAAAGGTCCGAGGTTTGTTTTCATCCCGTGCCCGCCGTGTGTCGTGGACCATTGTCCCCAAGTTTCCACGTACTTCTGCCCGCAGCTGCAAAGTCTTCCCCGGGCCAGAGAGTCTTGGACGGCCCAGCTGTTCCATCAGGATCATCAGCGCCGCGGCTCCATGTTGCCAGAGCCGACAGGTGGCAATTAGTCCAGGTAATGCCAAACTAACTGTGGGATTTTGTCGTCACACTCATTTAAAAAACTTTAAAACTGACTTTAATGTTATTTGTGTCCTTCAGTGGTCCTTTAATGTTGTTTGTGTGCCACACATCTTAGTGTCGTGTTAGGACAGACGTCTAATTAAACTCTGCTTGGACTCCTCAGAAATGATTTGTTGCCAGCCAACCAATTTCATCATATACACATATGTATACATATATACATATATGTATATATATATACATATATGTATATATATATACATATATGTATATATATATACATATATGTATATATACATATATATATATATACACATATGTATAAATATATATACATGTAGCCGAGCTAAATTTTATTTTATTTTATTTTAATTTTGGTCAATTATTCACAACATTTTTTGTTGTGAACTTCCCCAAAAGTGTTTCTCATTGTAAATAAGTTCCACTCTATTATTTTCCGTTACATACCTTTTTGTTTCCCTGGGGGGTGATTTGGCGTCGCACCTTTGTGACCAGCTTCAGTGAGCACTGACGCTCGGAGCTGGTAAGTCACGTTTAGGTCTCTCTCCTTTTGTTTTGTTTTTATAAACTTTTTGGTTGTCGTTTTTAAAAGTGTTTTGTGGGAATGCACACTGTTTTGTGACTTGTTGGTGTGCATGTGTGTTGAATTCCCGAATGGCTGTTGAATTGTTGAAAAAAAAACGAACTTTTGTATGCTAAAGGATGTGTGGATTAGCTTGGTTAGCTTACTGCTAGCTGCAGTTGTTGTGGGGTCTCCTGTCTCATGAGCTAGGAGCTAGCAGAGGAGCTAGGAGCTAGCGTAACAAACACGCAGGTGTTTTTATGCAGGATTAATTTGTGGCATATTAAATATAAGCCTGGTTGTGTTGTGGCTAATAGAGTATATATATGTCTTGTGTTTATTTACTGTTGTAGTCATTCCCAGCTGAATATCAGGTCACCCCCGGCTCTCACAGCATCTTCCCTATCTGAATAGCTTCAACTCCCCACTAGTCCTTCACTTGCACTTTACTCATCCACAAATCTTTCATCCTCGCTCAAATTAATGGGGAAATTGTCGCTTTCTCGGTCCGAATCTCTCTCACTTCATGCGGCCATCATTGTAAACAATAGGGAACTTTGCGTATATGTTCAACTGACTACGTCACGCTACTTCCGGTAGGGGCAAGCCTTTTTTTTATCAGATACCAAAAGTTGCAATATTTATCATCGTTGTTCTATACTAAATCCTTTCAGCAAAAATATGGCACTATCGCGAAATGATCAAGTATGACACATAGAATAGATCTGCTATCCCCGTTTAAATAAAAAAAATTCATTTCAGTAGGCCTTTAAGGATCCTTTTTCTTAATATATATTATTTGCTGAAGTATATATTTTATATACTGCGTTCTATTTAATTAATTTATTTCAGACTGTTCTATGCTTTATTTACCTTTATTATTATTATTATTATTATTTCCATTTCCACATTTAAACATGTATAATTGAATTGAGTGAGCACTGACGCTCGGAGCTGTGGAGAGCGATTCCGTTTGCCGTGGACTGTGTGACGCCCTGTTTTTGTTTTTTCCAAAAAAAGGTGAATAAATCCCCGTGATTCAACTCCGGTGCGTGTGCCTCACTAAGAAAATACACAACGCAGAACGCTGACTGTTACATACACATATGTATACATATACATACACATATATGTATATATATACACAAATATGTATATATATACATATATATATAAACATATATGTATATATATACATATATATATAAACATATATGTATATATATACATATACATATGTATATATACATATATATATACATAAATATGTATGTATATATACATATATATATATATATACATAAATATGTATGTATATATACATATATATACACACGTATATATATATATATAGGCTGACCATACGTCCTCTTTTCCCCGGACATGTCCTCTTTTGCGGGGATGTCCGAAGTGTCCGGGCGGGGTTTTTTAAATGCCTCAAATGTCTGGCATTTTGAGTTAGGGTTGCGTGTACCGGGTATTTTCAATGTACGTCCAGAGTTAAGAAGGGGTTAAACAAAACAAAGTGTGGAGGCGTGCGTGTAACACGGGTGGGAAATAAGACATATTTCCCCTCATGGCATCCCCTCATATTACCTGCGGCGTTTCCACGTTTAATCTGACGAGTTTAACACACGCGCTCACGTGACCCGCTGCAGCCTATCGCGTGACCTGCTGCAACCTATCACGCTCTGTATGATCCACCGTCCCAAGATGGCTGCCAGGTGCGGTGGCTAAGCCTGGGCACATCTGAAGCCGGTATGTTTTAAAGTTGTCGTTTGCCTGCATATCGTAAAAACAACCGTCCAACATTTTACAACTAATTGTAAACTTATAGGTGCCGAGTTGCGACGAGAGAGTGTTATTAAGCCGAGTTGGTAAGTGAATCTGTTTGCTAATAGTAGCTGCTAGCCGTACCCATGTATTGTCTATGGGCGGTTAGCATCGGCTTTTAATCCCGTTTCCTCCAATGTTTCTGATCCCATTGAATTTATATTTATTTCGGGTACTTACATATGGTGACTGAGTGTTGTGGCGTTTTAAGGCCATGTGCACTTTTTATGCTACGGTAAAGACAATGAATGAACACTGTTACACCCGTCATAGTGACGTCACTGTTATTGTTAATGTTACACCCGTCATAGTGACGTCACTGTTATTTTCTATTGTTTAATATTGTTAATGTTACACCCGTCATAGTGACGTCACTGTTATTTTCTATTGTTTAATATTGTTAATGTTACACCCGTCATAGTGACGTCACTGTTATTTTCTATTGTTTAATATTGTTAATGTTACACCCATCATAGTGATGTCACTGTTATTTTCTATTGTTTAATATTGTTAATGTTACACCCGTCATAGTGACGTCACTGTTATTTTCTATTGTTTAATATTGTTAATGTTACACCCGTCATAGTGACGTCACTGTTATTTTCTATTGTTTAATATTGTTAATGTTACACCCGTCATAGTGACATCACTGTTATTTTCTATTGTTTAATATTGTTCATGTTGCACCCGTCATAGTGACGTCACTGTTATTTTCTATTGTTTAATATTGTTAATGTTACACCCGTCATAGTGACGTCACTGTTATTTTCTATTGTTTAATATTGTTAATGTTACACCCGTCATAGTGACGTCACTGTTATTTTCTATTGTTTGATATTGTTAATGTTACACCCGTCATAGTGACGTCACTGTTATTTTCTATTGTTTAATATTGTTCATGTTACACCCGTCATAGTGACGTCACTGTTATTTTCTATTGTTTAATATTGTTAATGTTACACCCGTCATAGTGACGTCACTGTTATTTTCTATTGTTTAATATTGTTCATGTTGCACCCGTCATAGTGACGTCACTGTTATTTTCTATTGTTTAATATTGTTAATGTTACACCCGTCATAGTGACGTCACTGTTATTTTCTATTGTTTAATATTGTTAATGTTACACCCGTCATAGTGACGTCACTGTTATTTTCTATTGTTTAATATTGTTCATGTTACACCCGTCATAGTGACGTCACTGTTATTTTCTATTGTTTAATATTGTTCATGTTGCACCCGTCATAGTGACAACACTGTGTACTGTCCTGTTTGTTATGTTGTACATACATGGGATGGTTTAATATTGTTAATGTTAGCAGTATTATTGCTAATAATGATAATAATAAGTGTAACTTATTTATTGAAGGTCGAACAATAGATGACTTAATGTTGATGTTTATGTGCGCACATTGATTGAACTGCGGGTCCTGTGTTTACGTAGGCCAGGTCCCTAAGTCTTGGATGGCGAGCTGTAGATAGGCCTTGAGCCTGAGCCCAAGGATCTCCACCTCTCAACCCCTGAACTCCACCTGCTCTGGTCGGGCCGGTAGGCGGCTTATAGCCGAACCCCTTGCCTCGCATCTCATTACTCTGCAGCCCTTTGCACTACCTCATACACACCCTGCCCATAAACTGAACTGTCACTACAAACTGCCATATCCACAACCCCCAACCCTGGGACCCCATTTTGAAAATTCCTAGCGCCAACACTGCTGTCAACAGAGGAGAAAAATGCTTTATTTAAATAAATATATTATTTATAAAGCAAGTTCGAATATCATTGGCAAATTTTCACCTAGTCCCCGCCTTGGCACGCATATATGTCCTCTTTTTAGGATTTCAGAATATGGTCAGCCTATATATATATATATATATATATATATATATATAGATATACACACCAAACAATTTTGTGGAATAGCCTTCATTTCTAAGAACAAGAATAGACTGTCGAGTTTCAGATGAAAGTTCTCTTTTTCTGGCCATTTTGAGCGTTTAATTGACCCCACAAATGTGATGCTCCAGAAACTCAATCTGCTCAAAGGAAGGTCAGTTTTGTAGCTTCTGTAACGAGCTAAAGTGTTTTCAGATGTGTGAACATGATTGCACAAGGGTTTTCTAATCATCAATTAGCCTTCTGAGCCAATGAGCAAACACATTGTACCATTAGAACACTGGAGTGATAGTTGCTGGAAATGGGCCTCTATACACCTATGTAGATATTGCACCAAAAAGCAGACATTTGCAGCTAGAATAGTCATTTACCACATTAGCAATGTATAGAGTGTACTTCTTTCAAGTTAAGACTAGTTTAAAGTTATCTTCATTGAAAAGTACAGTGCTTTTCCTTCAAAAATAAGGACATTTCAATGTGACCCCAAACTTTTGAACGCTAGTGTGTATATATATACATATATATATGTATATATATATATATATATATATATATATGTATATATGTATATATGTGTATATATATACACATATCTATATAAATATACATATGTGTGTATATTCCTATGAACCCGTTCTCAAACAATGGCAATAAAACTATTCTGATTCTGATGTACATATATGTATATATACACATATATGTATACATATAAAGTTAAAGTACCAATGATTGTCACACACAAAATTATTCTCTGCATTTGACCCATCACCCTTGATCACCCCCGGGAGGTGAGGGGAGCAGTGATATATATATATATATATATATATATATATATATATATATATATATATATATATATATATATATATGTATGTGTCTAAATGTTATATCTAAATATTAAGTCTAAACCTAAATGCGAAATCTAAATCTAATTATTACATATAAATGTAAATCTTACAGGAGAATTGCACTTTTTTTTGTCATTTTGCTTATCGTTCACAATCATAAACACGTCTTTTTTATTATTTTAAAGATGATAAACACTTGGAAGATGCAACTATTGGGAGTCACTGTTGTAGCCTTCTAAAACAACTTCAAACCCCTCCATCACTGGTCTAGATCATATGTATTGTGTTCATTTTGCTCCACGGTCACTTTTATAACCCGCTTTTTTGAATTGGTCCGCACATTTTTTAATTGTGTAGCTCACTATGTAAACATGCTCTGAGTCACTAGAGAAAAGCGCTATATAAATATAATCCACTTCACTTCTCCCAGGTTGCAAATGAAACCACCCACCCTCTCCAAAAGTATCGTCATTTATCTTTTAAAAAAGTTTATTATTTATATCTTGACGTTGTCACTGTTGGATTTTTTCCTCAGACACGGTCGAAAATTAATTTGATAAAAATGAGATTCACCCGGTCATAATATTAGGTACACCTGCACACTGGTCGATGGATTCAGCTTATTTTAGCGGCATTTATGTCACACGTCAATGTTATGATGCACATTCCAAGATTATTTTAAAATAAATCTTTATCTCACCTTGTTTGTGTTTGCCCCTCGCTGAAGCTCCTCCCACTCGGTCTGTGAGTGACGTCTAAATAAGTACGGCCACCTTGCGGTGACGTCACAACGGTGACGGTATAGCTCGGTTGGTAGAGCGGCCGTGCCAGCAACTTGAGGGTTGCAGGTTCGATCCCCGCTTCCGCCATCCTAGTCACTGCCGTTGTGTCCTTGGGCAAGACACTTTACCCACCTGCTCCCAGTGCCACCCACACTGGTTTAAATGTAACTTAGATATTGGGTTTCACAATGTAAAGCGCTTTGAGTCACTTGAGAAAAAGCGCTATATAAATGTAATTCACTTCACTTCACAATGTACGCAGACTCAAACAGAGGCATCCAAAAGTGCGTGCAGGCCCACGCCCAAATGCGTGACCCTTAAATGATTTGTCACTTTGGCCTTATTTAACACCAGCATCCAACATTGGAACAGATACTGTGTGAGTCCAAAAAGGCCAAAAAAAATCCTCATTATGTGAATTTAGACTGCAGGCATGAAACTAAGTGTTTCTGCATGTGTCCTCCCTGCACAGCGTGGTGCGTTCACTGCCCTTGACCTTCATGCACGCTCCTGCCAGCAGCCGGACTCCTTGTCCAAACTCATGTTGGCCGGCAATCAGCAATGTCTCCTTAAGTCAGCGATACTGCCTTCAAATCCAGGCTGGCTCTAGGTAATCAAACTTTTTGTAATTAAAAAAGTACATTTTAATGTACTCACAAAATTAATATATTACAAGTCGACTAAATTATCGGCAGTAGCGTAGAAATCCGCTGAAAAAGGGACACGCTACGTATGATATCACACACTCGCCCCTCCTTTTAGGCCTCAGTAAACAAATGTTTACTAGTACTAGTATAGTATTGCGGTACTAATTAATCAAAAACGGTAATATACTCTGTTTGAAAGGTACCGGTTCCCCATTTAAAAAAACAATTTAAACGGGCATGACGGAGCGTCGTCGTCACGTCGTGACATTGCTGGTTTTACGAGCAGAGGAGCATGTTCGGCAGCACACAATCACGGAGTACTTACAAGCAGACACAGTGTGTAGACAGAAAAGGCAGAACAGACGCATTTTGGCTTAAAAACTAAAGATAAAGTTGAAGTTATAACACTGTAACGCGCACAGGAAGAGGTGCTTTAAGACATGGCTAGCTAGGTAGCCATGTCCGCAGTCTGCAGTGTTTTAGCTACTTCTAAATCACTAATCCTCGCCTCCATGGCGACAAGTAAAGAACATTTTTCTTATAAGTATCATCCCTGCAGGACGAGGAATAGCTAAACATGCTTCACTACACAGTCATACTTGCCAACCTTGAGACCTCCGATACCGGGAGGTGGGGGTGGGGGGTGGGGGAGGGCATGGTCGGGGGTGGGGCGAGGGGCGTGGTTGGGGGGCGTGGAATATATTTAAGCTAGAATTCACCAACTCAAGTAGATATATATATATATATATATACCCCCCGCCCCCCTGTTGTCGTCACGTCGCGTCATTGCTGGTTTATGACCAGAGGAGCATGTTCGGCAGCGCACAATCACAGAGTACTTACAAGCAGACACAGTGTGTAGACAGAAAAGAGAGAACGGACGCATTTTGGCTTGAAAACTAACGATAAAGGTGAAGTTATAACACTGTAACGCGCACAGGAAGAGGTGCTTTAAGACATGGCTAGCTCGCTAGCGGCTAACCTCCATCCGCAGTCTGCAGTGTTTTAGCTACTTTTAAATCACTAATCCTCGCCTCCATGGCAACAAAAAAAGTAAGTTTCCTGCAAGTATCATCCCTGCAGGACGAGGGATAGCTAAACATGCACAAACACACCGGTGACTACCTTTTGAAGCTCATGGAGAGAATACCAAGAATGTGCAAAGCCGTAATCAGAGCAAAGGGAGGGTATTTTGAAGAAACTAGAATATAAAACGTTGTTTTCAGTTATTTCGCCTTTTTTTTTTTAAGTACATAACTCCACGTGTTCATTCATAGTTTTGATGCCTTCAGTGACAATCTACAATGTAAATAGTCATGAAAATAAAGAAAACACATTGAATGAGAAGGTGTGTCCAAACTTTTGACCTGTACTGTATATATCTGTGGCTTACAGTTTGGTGTGGCTAGTATATGTAAAAATATTTGTTTTCTTCTAAAATGTATTGGGTGCGGCTTAAATAGCTACTCTATAGCCCGGCAAATACAGTATTTGTGAGCTGAAATACCAAAAAAATCTTTAAAAACAATACCTTTGAAATAATGTAAGATATGAGGTATTCAAAAAATGTAAATACATCAAACTTGATTCAAGGAACTTTATTGTCATACTGCACACTTTAGACACATGAGATACCCCCAGATTCTGCCCTTTGAGTACCTCAAGAAAAAACAGTATGTACATAATAATTTAAATAGCATATAAATAAAACAAGTTAGGGATAGATTGTAAAAAGAAATAGAAAAATAGAATACATTGTGATTCTCTGGTCCAAATAGAAGGTAAAAACAATGAGAGACAACCGATGTTCCCTCTAATTTTTCATGTGTCTGAGCAAACACAAAAACTCCCTGAGCATTCAGTGGAGAACATGTGAGCAACATCCCACGTGGCAATACCAGCAGCACACCCGTCTCAAACCAATCTTTTATAATAACACTCAAATGAGAAGAGTCATTTTCATGAGATTATTTTGTAATATTAGTGATTTGGCCCACTTGTAATGAAAATAAAAGAAATCTTGTTTTTCATAAGCTATGGATTAGTATTGTACAATATGTCTGGGTGGGGGTCCTGCTTTGGAAATCATTTGTACCCCTTTCAGAGATCACATTTAGTTGCCCTTAAACATCCTCATGTTGCACAATGAAATGTAAGCATAGGATGAAGTGTGCATTCCTGTAACTTTCTCTAGTAACAGCATTCCATGATTAATATCAATGAATTAACATTAATAATAAATGACAGTAGAATAAGCACACGTATGACTGAGGAGTCATAGTGTAACTTTGTGTGGTGTTTGAGTTGTCCGACTTTTTGTGTGGCCATAAACGCACCAGTGGTTTAGTGGTATGCGTGTTGGTGACAGATGACAAGTTGCTTTTGGCCTGGTTTGTACGGCTGAAAATGACTAGTTTTTCGAGATAGAAGTTTTTTACTCATGTTTTTGGTGTGGTTATGGCCGAATATAAACAGTTTTGCTCAATAAAGTGATCGATATAATTCCTGTCCTCGAAGCATCTCGATAGACGTTACAATAATTGAACGGTGTTCAATTGAACGGTGTTGACGAACACCGTTAGGGCCGCTTGTTGTCACTGTCACTCAAGAGTTGCATTGCAAAATTACAAAGAATAAATGTGTTTATTTTGTTTAGAATTCTGATGGGATTTGAATTGGTGCGCGGCATATATTTGCTGTGCGCAGAGGACGCTTTAGCAGTGCGCAATTGCGCAGGCACGCACCTTAAAGGGAACGTTGGAGCCAACCAAACCAAAGAAAAGCTCAGTTCAGCCCAGTAGGGACAAGTGAAGAGTGGATGGGGGAGAAAGTGATGGTATCTATAGCTACAGAGCAGCAGTCTAACACCTTCCGTAAAGAAGCTGCTCCTCAGTCTGGTGTGGTCCTACCCCGAATGCTTAGTTCTGCCTCAGGGGAGGGTGTGATCCTTGGTGATGCTGACAGTACTCTGCGGTGGTGGGAAGGCTGCTCCCCACCATCTTCCACCCTGTGCGGTGACTTCCTCCCTTGGGCCGTGCAGCTGCTGCGCCACACCGTTATGCTGGTGCTGAGGGTGCTGGAGAAGCTCCTAGGATGCCGCTCCCGAGTCCAACATGCTGCAGATTCCCGAGGAAGTCTGCGCCTTCTAGTGTTGCGGCCGTGGAGGAAATCTGGAGACCACTTCCAAAGCCGAGAGAAAATTGGGGGGAAAAATGTCTGACCTTCCTGTAGTCCACCACTATCTCTTTGGGCTTTGTTACGTGGATGCAAAGGTTGCTGCTTTTGCACCAATCCACCAGATGTTCTACCTCCTCTCTGTACCCGATCGGACTCATGCTTGTCTTTCATTGCGTACCACTATGTCCGCAGACTTCACAACACCACAGCTGGGGTTTCAGTAGTGTGAAGAGATTTATAAACAAAGGATCTCAGGCCACAGTTGTTGTGTTTAAAAGATGACAAATCATCGAGAAGAATGTTGAATCCAGACTGGACACAGCAGGCAAGGAACAGGTTATCAGTTCATAGTCTGTCAGAGTTCGGGATGGGAATCCGTAAGATTTTTCCGGTTCAGATTGCACTTTTGATTCTGCTTAATGATTAGATTCATTAACGGTTCTCTTATTAATTCATATTTGGAAAAAAAAAAGAGAAAAAAACAATGGATTAATATCAATTTAGTTTAGTTTAGAGGTAACATGACCTCACAAAGCCTACAGTGAGGTCTGAAGAGGCACATACATAGTATAGAAGAAGAAAATATATTCTTGTGTAAATAAATATAAGGAATTAATATTCTTATATAGAATTTAATCATGTACAAATTACACAAAAAAAATAATATTAACTTCAGTGTTTCCCACACATTCATTTATTTGTGGCGGCCCGCCACGAAAGAATTACGTCCGCCACAAATTAAAAAAATTTAAAAAACAAAACAATTTTTTAAATTTTATCCTGTCCACTTCTCAGGCAAATCATATAGTTGATGTAGATGCCCATATAGGCTGTTCAGATTTACTTTACAAAAGAGAAGCGTAGGATACTTCTCTTGTTGCCTTATTTGTATTTGACCACTACTGTTTTCTGTTTATTTGTTACTGACTGTGGCAGGACACCTCTGCCTCTGTTTCACTTTATGTTGCTGGTAAATAATATGGTTGTAGTAGTAGGCTAAAGTTAAATTATTTAGTATGCACTAATTAAAGGGGCAGAGCTTTAAGAGACATTTTAGCTTTTATATTTTATAAGATATATTTTTTGTAAGAACCACAATGAATAAATATATTTCAGTGAATAACTTATTGTTCAAATCTGTATATAAATATGCACATAAAGTGTTGTAATTATATTGTAAAATGGATGGATGGACGTTTAAAACAAAACTGTTATTATTAATTAGTAAGTATACATTTTTTGAGCCTTTTTAGAGAAAATCATATTGTAGTAAATTATGCAAATTACTCGATGATGTCATGGTGACCACGCCCATAGTCACGCCCCCACCGCCACAGGTATCTTGGCAGTTTATGGGAAACACTGAACTTATTACATGCAAAGGGAGATATGTCAAGCCTTTGTTGGTTATAACTGTGATGATTATGGCAAACAGTTTATGAAAACCTTGAATTGAAAATCTCAGAAAATACAAGGTTTCAAAAACTGTCAGGCAAGATGATTTTAACAGGATTATAACAAATAAAGGTTTGCATGTATTACGTTAATATCACAGATTAGTTAGTAATTGCTGACATGACTGGACTTTAACATTATATTTGAATTTGATGAGTTCCGCTTGTATATTTTGAATGACTGAAAGAAAACCTGGTTGCAGGAAAACATGCAATGTTCCTCCGACTGCAATCTCACATGCCAAAAATGCAAACTTTTGACCACAAACTTAGTCGCTGCTCGGTGACATTCGTCTAGCGGCGGACATAGACTGGAACGAGTACTTGCCCGCCTCGGAGCCGGTCAGAATCTGTCTCTCGTCACGCTCATCTAAATGACAAGGCATTCATTTCAGTTGAACTAATAATAGCGCCGACATGATAGGTGGCCGTCCCCGCCACTCTTGATGAACTAGCAGACTTATCATTATTACAAGTAGCGCTGTTGCAATCTTTTCTTGTAAAATGTAGTCAACTGTAGAGCGTTTGTTGCACCAATTTGAGATCTGACGTCACTACGCGACGTCATCCCCACCCGGAAGGATCGATAAGAGAACTGTTGGAAAGAATGGCAAGAAATTGATACACTGGGAACCGGTTTTTGATTCCCCCTAGTCAGAGTCATAAGTCATCTTGACACACAAAAGTTGGAGAGAATTAAAAAGGTTTTCAGATTGTATTGGTAAATAGACAAAGATGGTACATCAAGTGGTAATGAATCCAGAACGCAGCACCAACAGAGTCATTCAGCGGGTGTGTGATTATTGTACCAAACAATGTGTTCTTGGCATTAACACATACTATAGTCTCTACCAACTCCAGACATAAATAGACTATATTGCCAAAAGTATTTGGCCATCCATCGAAATGATGAGAATCAGGTGTCCTAATCACTTGGCCCGGTGTATAAAATCAAGAACTTAGGCACGTAGACTCTTTCTACAAACATCTGTGAAAGAATGGGCCTGCTCTCAGTGATTTCCAGCCTGGAACTGTCATAGGATGCCACCTGTGCAACAAATCCAGTCGTGACATTTCCTCGCTCCTAAATATTCCAAAGTCAACTTTATTATAAGAAAATGGAAGAGTTCGGAACAACAGCAAGTCAGCCACCAAGTGGTAGGCCACGTAAACTGACAGAGAGGGGTCAGCGGATGCTGAAGCGCATAGTGCAAAGACTTTCTGCACAGTCAGTTGCTACACAGCTCTAAACTTCATGTGACTTTCCAATTAGCCCACGTACAGTACGCAGAGAGCTTCATGGAATGGGTTTCCATGGCTGAGCAGCTGCATGTAGGCCATACATCACCAAGTCCAATGCAAAGCGTGGGATGCAGTGGTGTAAAGCACGTTGCCACTGGACTCTAGAGCAGTGGAGACGCCTTCTCTGGACTGATGAGTCACGTTTTTCCATCTGGCAATCTGATGGACCAGTTTGGGTTTGGAGGTTGCCAGGAGAACGCTACATTTCGGACTGCATTGTGCCGAGTGTGAAATTTGGTGGAGGAATTATGATGTGGGGTTGTCTTTCAGGAGTTTGGGCTTGTCCCCTGAGTTCCAGTGAAAAGAACTTTGAATGCTCCAGGATTTGGACAATTCCATGGGATGGCACTTCAAGTTATTATGTGAGTCAAGGCAGGTGGCCAAATACTTTTGGCAATATAGTGTAAATGAAAACATAAGCAAACACAGCTCCACTCTCCGACTTCAGGAAAATACCTGAATGTGTCCTCATCAACACCAGAAACCAACAGAAAATTTCCATGAAGTCAAATGAGCGAGTGGACCAGCCCACAGCAGACCTTTGCATGAACTCTGCTTCTTTCTGGCACACCTACCATTATCACCCGTAAAGACGACCTCTACTTGTCAACGTGTGTCGTGTCCCTGATTTTATTAGAAACCCACAAATCCCTTGAAATGATGCGACATACAGAAGAAAAGAAAAGAGCTTTAAAGGAGTTTGAAGAGCTAAAATCAAAAGAAGGATGTACGCAAACATGTGAGCAGGGAGTGAAATAAGTCAGGCTTAGTTCGGAGTGTTGGTGCTTGTGGAGTTGGGGGAACCCTTTCTCAACTGTCTATGTGATGTCAAGGCTTGGTTAGCCCAGAATTTTTTAATAATGAATGAGGGAAAAACGGAAATTTCAGTTTTTGGTCCGGCCCTCACTGACTTGGGACCATTGCAAAATTATGTGCGTCCCAAAGTCACCAGCCTTGGCGTCACTATAGACAGCGATTTTAAATTTGACAAACAAGTCAATGGCGTTTTAAAATCGTGTTTTTATCATCTTCGTCTTTTAGCAAAGGTAAAACCATTTTTATCTTTTAACCTTTTTGAACAAGTCGTGCATGCTTTTATTTCAAGTGGCCTGGACTACTGCAATGCACTTTATGCTGGCATTAGCCAAAAAGCTCTCTCCCGGTTGCAGTTAGTCCAGAACGCGGCAGCACGACTTTTAACAGGGGCCAGGAAACGTGAGCATATAACCCCAATTCTTCGGAGTTTGCACTGGCTCCCTGTTCATTTTAGAATTGATTTTAAATCCTTGCTGTTTGTTTTTAAAGCTTTACATGGACTGGCACCTCAGTATATCTCGGACCTCATCCAAATTTACACTCCTACACGCGCTCTGAGGTCCGAGAGCCAGCTCCAGCTCGTGGTGCCCGGGATGAGACTTAAAACCAGGGGAGACAGGGCCTTCTCTGTGGTCGGCCCTAAACTCTGGAACACTCTGCCCCTCCATGTTCAAACTGCTCCCACAGTGGAGTGTTTTAAGTCTCGTCTTAAGACCCACTTTTATTCTTTGGCTTTTAACACTACGTGAGTTGTGTGGTCTTCTGTCCTCTGTTGTCCTCTGTGATTTTTTTATAAATTTTGATGTCTATTTTACTGTTTTAATTGGTTTTACCCTTTAAAAATCGTTTTTAATCATATTTATTTTTTATATTGTCTCTGTATTGGTTTTCTATTCATTTATTCTTTGTTTTTATTCAGTCATTGGTGTAGCATAATATTGTTTTTAATAGTTTTTAATATTGTTTTTAACATGGCTGTGCAGCACTTTGGAAACATTTTTGTTGTGTAAATGTGCTATATAAATAAAGTGGATTGGATTGGATTGGATTGGAACAGTCATGAAGTCATCCGGAATAGTAAAGGGCTCGACAGGGTGACGTAGTGGAATAGAAAAAACACAATGCATTGTGGGCTTTGCGAGTATCCGGAGAGTGTTTACGTTCTTTACTTCTTAACAGTGATACTTATATCACTGGTCTCGTCTTAATAACACCTGTCTGATAATACTGCTTTCATTTAATTAATTTTACAATTTTACACACATACTGTACCTATAGTTTAGTCTTCTGTTAAGTTCTCAATGCTCTTTTCCTCCCTTGTTTACGTTTTCTGGTTGCCAGGTGGCTGATTAGCCGCACCTGCTTTTGATTGATTGATTGAAACTTTTATTAGTAGATTGCACAGTACAGTACATATTCCGTACAATTGACCACTAAATGGTAACACCCCAATAAGTTTTTCAACTTGTTTAAGGTCCACGTTAATCAATTCATGTTGGTTGATTAACGTCCTCACCTGTCTCTGCCCCTAATCACTCCCCTTTATATTCTGGTCTTAGTTGCTGGTCCACGGTTTGCTACACATGACGGCTTGTTTGTTCGTTTGTTTTCCCACTATTTATATTTATGCTAATCTCAATGCTACGTTGAGCTAGTACCTAAGTTGTGGGTTTTTTTTCTGCCTTGTGTGTAGAAGTTCAAATCAAGATTTATCTCTGCACCCTTTGGAATGGCAAACACGTCACCATATGCCAGCATACGACAGTTATCCTGTTTTACACATATTTATTCGGCTGCTAGCATTATACTGTATTTTGAGAAACAAACAAGCTGTCTTTTTACATGGAGTGATCTGTAAGCTCAAAAATAAATGAATTTTCCTTTTGGAGAAGAAGTGCCATGTGATCAAAGTATTTAAAAAGTGATAATGGTCAAGGTGTGTTGACCACGTATCTCTGAAATGATGAGTCTTCTCTTTCTGATGGAACATTTGCAGGTCTTGCAGTCACCTGAAGTTGGTTTGTTCTAGAGCTTTTACGGACTTTGCCTTCTGAAAATTTTCGCCGGTATACAAACGTGTTTATTAACGAGGACAAGCTAAGCTTCAGACCATGGCAGCCGGTTGTTTAAATCACTTGTACCATGGATGTCCTCATATGGATCGATTTCACTGACTTTACTTCTTTTGTCAAGCCTTGGAAACAGGTCAGTTTTGGTATGGTCCCTTGTTTTTGTTTTTTTTGTATGGTCTATTTTATTATTGGTTGCCCAACTCAGTGATGTAAACAACAAACATCCCGACCTCAGCCCACAATGCAATGAGCGAACACCAGCTTTTCTAAGGCCTATTCCCCTTTTCAAGAGCACAAACTTTTCTCATTCACCTGGAATTTTGAAAGACCATGGCACATTTCCTCCCATTTTACCCAAATAAAAATAAAATAACTTTCCCTTGCTCCCAAACTCCCTGGAAAAGTACCTCGTGACAAGCGGTGTCGTTGCAGAATCCGAAGCTCTTTTCATGGGTCTGTTTGGAATATATCACTTTCAGGAACTTTGAGGTGGGGTGGACATGCAAACCACACAGACTGCCAAGGATGATTTGAAATGTTGGTGGAAAAGAGGCGTATGCAAGCTGCCCAGTGGTTCATCAGCAGAATTATTGCTTCTGTAACGTGTAAATATTTTATACAGGTTAAAAACATTCAACTTTTGCATACTGCGAGTATAAATAGCAATATTGTTAAGACTTTTCTCACACAGAAAATGGAATGACCAAAAAAAGTGTCTATGACAATTAACACAGCTTATCACAGTAATTCAAAGTCTTTACATACATTCACAATACGGACAATTATTTTATAAAAATAATTTGCATATGTAATTTACATAAAACACAAAATTCTTGTGGGACAAGGTTGCAGAAAAACATTGTTTTTTTTTACCATAGGGCATCAAAATATTCTTGTTTTAAAATCCATGTTGTAGAGGTTCCTTGTTCTTGATGAGGACAAAGTGTTGATATTGTTTCCTGTCCACAGCTTTAAATAGTCCCCCAAAAAGTTGTTCACATAACAACAAAGCTTCTGAGTGCAAGGAATAAAAAAAAAAGTCCAGAAACGGCTCCTTAAAGGCTGTGTACACATGTGAGAGAGAGAGAGAGAGAGAGAGAGAGAGAGAGAGAGAGAGAGAGAGAGAGATTATTTTAGTGATGCTAAAGTGAGTACCGTATTTTTCGGAGTATAAATTGCTTCGGAGTATAAATCGCACCGGCCGAAAATGCATAATAAAGAAGGAAAAAAACATATATACGTCGCACTGGAGTATAAGTCGCATTTTTTGGGGAAATGTATTTGATAAAAGCCAACACCAAGAATAGACATTTGAAAGGCTCAAATATAGAGATGAGGGTCTTTAATTTGACCTGCTGCCAATGTTTCCTTACCATTATTGCTATGTTGTCTATTACCATTGTTGGTATATTCATTATTCCTACATTGTTGATACAAATTATTGTTACAGTGTAATCATTATTGTTACCTGTGGTAATGCCACTACGATACAACATCTGTATTATAATCCTTGAACAAAGTAAGAGTGAAACTCATGTGAATAATCACTGAATGGAGAACTGGGGGTGGAATTAAATAAATTATCTTCTTCCGACTCCCTTTCAGGCAAGACTGGACAATCATGCATTACATACTATACATTACCTTTTGCACTATATTAATGTATATTATTATGTGTTGTCAACTTTGTACTTTTTTATGTCATTGCCTGAAATAAATAAATAAATGAAAAGGCAATTTAAAATAAATAAAGAATAGTGGACAACAGGCTGAATAAGTGTACGTTATATGAGGCATAAATAACCAACTGAGAAGGTGCCTGGTATGTTAACGTAACATATTATGGTAAGAGTCATTCAAATAACTATAACATAAAGAACATGCTATACGTTTACCAAACAATCTGTCACTCCTAATCGCTAAATCCCATGAAATCTTATACGTCTAGTCTCTTACGTGAATGAGCTAAATAATATTATTTCATATTTTATGGTAATGTGTTAATAATTTCACACATACACTACCGTTCAAAAGTTTGGGGTCACCCAAACAATTTTGTGGAATAGCCTTCATTTCTAAGAACAAGAATAGACGGTCGAGTTTCAGATGAAAGTTCTCTTTTTCTGGCCATTTTGAGCGTTTAATTGACCCCACAAATGTGATGCTCCAGAAACTCAATCTGCTCAAAGGAAGGTCAGTTTTCTAGCTTCTGTAACGAGCTAAAGTGTTTTCAGATGTGTGAACATGATTGCACAAGGGTTTTCTAATCATCAATTAGCCTTCTGAGCCAATGAGCAAACACATTGTACCATTAGAACACTGGAGTGATAGTTGCTGGAAATGGGCCTCTATACACCTATGTAGATATTGCACCAAAAAGCAGACATTTGCAGCTAGAATAGTCATTTACCACATTAGCAATGTATAGAGTGTATTTCTTTCAAGTTAAGACTAGTTTAAAGTTATCTTCATTGAAAAGTACAGTGCTTTTCCTTCAAAAATAAGGACATTTCAATGTGACCCCAAACTTTTGAACGGTAGTGTAAGTCGCAGCCCTGGCCAAACTATGAAAAAAACTGCGACTTATAGTCCGAAAAATACGGTACAAATCTTGTAAGAAATACGTCTTTACACATACATTAAAGATGCATTCATTTTTGAAGTCATTTTTTTAGTATTTTTGGATGGTGCTTGTGAAGTATGACATTACAGCTACCGTTACTTTTAATACACAATCATAAGACTTTCTTGACATTGATTGGTTGTATTTTTCCACGACAAATACATTTCACATATTCTCTAAATGTAAGCATGCAAAATAATCTTTGGAAAAAATGATGGCATCAATTCACGTCATGAATATTCAGCGTTTTTAATGTTGAGCACTTTATTAACATATAATAAACTCTGCTATTGGCTGTCATATATTCCTATGCCTGAAACTCACATGTACAGTAGTTGCCCACCGGTGGCCGGGTCGGAGAATATGTTTCTATAAGCCACACGGCTCGCGATCATTCATTCAGTGCACTAATGGTTCTATAAAGACGGACATTGGTGGTGCCATGGCCGTCTTACATTCAGCTGTTCACCTCGCTGGAAGTTTTGAGGGCAGATTTGTTTTTAAACATTGCGTGTAGAAGCCATGGTGGCTGGCGCAACACACACAACAACACGGCAATCACATCTTGCACAGACATTGCACCATGTATGTAGTAGACACTATATACTGAATTTTTTTTAAATTATTTATTAGCATGTATTTATTTATCATTACCAGGCATGGGCACCGAAACAGGGTTCCATAATGGAACTGATGCCAACGTAAATGGTAGTAACCAGATACAAAAAAAAAAAAAAGTTATCGTGCACCAAATGGTGCTAAATAATGCAGGCTCAGTCACCTACAACGAGTGCTTGGTGGTGATATGTGAGTAACGTCTCGTAAGATGGAACAAAGAATCTTTGAAGTTCGAAGTTATGTAATGTCCCGACACAGTCTGACACACTTCTCAAAGGGGCACTTAAAAAAAATTTTTGTCTATCGTTCACAATCTTTATGAAAGACATGACAATGGATGGATTTTTATTAATGCAGTCTTAATATTAAATAAACGTAAATAGTCTGCCCATGGAAGCTCCACTACTCCGCCCATAAAATCCACTGGATCTACTGGATAGCCTCCAGAACACTGAAATTCAAGTATTTATTTTATTTATACGTATAATAAAATAAATATATATACACTACCGTTCAAAAGTTTGGGGTCACATTGAAATGTCCTTATTTTTGAAGGAAAAGCACTGTACTTTTCAATGAAGATAACTTTAAACTAGTCTTAACTTGAAAGAAATACACTCTATACATTGCTAATGTGGTAAATGACTATTCTAGCTGCAAATGTCTGCTTTTTGGTGCAATATCTACATAGGTGTATAGAGGCCCATTTCCAGCAACTATCACTCCAGTGTTCTAATGGTACAATGTGTTTGCTCATTGGCTCAGAAGGCTAATTGATGATTAGAAAACCCTTGTGCAATCATGTTCACACATCTGAAAACACTTTAGCTCGTTACAGAAGCTACAAAACTGACCTTCCTTTGAGCAGATTGAGTTTCTGGAGCATCACATTTGTGGGGTCAATTAAACGCTCAAAATGGCCAGAAAAAGAGAACTTTCATCTGAAACTCCACAGTCTCTTCTTGTTCTTAGAAATGAAGGCTATTCCACTAAATTGTTTGGGTGACCCCAAACTTTTGAACGGTAGTGTAAGTCGCACTAGAGTATAAATCGCATTTTTGGGGGAAATGTATTTGATGAAATCCAACACCAAGAATAGACATTTGAAAGGCAATATAAAATAAATAAAGAATAGTGAACAACAGGCTGAATAAGTGTACGTTATATGAGGCATAAATAACCAACTGAGAAGGTGCCTGGTATGTTAACGTAACATATTATGGTAAGAGTCATTCAAATAACTATAACATATAGAACATGCTATACCAAACAATCTGTCACTCCTAATCGCTAAATCCCATGAAATCTTCTTCCTCTGTGTCGCTTCTAAACAACTCTGCCAACTCCAAAGGTAGACAATGCGCCGCTTCCTCTTCTATTGGTATCATTTCACACATAAATCGCTCCAGAGTATAAATCGCACCCAAGGCCAAACTATTGAAAAAAACTGCGATTTATAATCCGAAATATACGGTGATTGTTTTAAATATTTTTTGACCTGTTGTGGTATGACTGCTGTTGTTCTGTTGTATTGTCTTGCAATTATTATTGTAACTTTGTTTGTGCCGCCCACTTTGTCAGGTCGCTCTTGAAAAATAGATTTTAGTCTTTACCTGGTCTAGTCTTTACAATACTGGGGCCGTACTTATCAAGCTTCTTAGAGTGCCATTTTACACTTAAGTCCTGAGAATTTGCGAAATTTAGTCCTACTCTCAAACTTAAGAATAAAAGCTTTTTATCAACGTTCTTAAGTCTAAGAATCACTCCTACTCTCCACGATATTTAAGAGACCTTCAGAGGTGTCTTAAGTGGTTAGGAGTTGCCAGCAGGGGATGGCACTGAGGCGAGAGAGACGTGCGCGAACATTCAGGGAACGGAACAATGTTTTTTGTTTTTTTGATGACGAGCAGCTGATCAAACGGTATCGTTTAGACAGAGCGGATATTATTTTTGTCACAGATTTAATACTTTTCGATTCCTTGTTGATTTCTGCATGTGTCTGCAGTGGGCTAGTATATATAGAGCCACCCACACCAGTTTCAAATTAGTTGCCTAATTAATGAATTGGAAAGAAAATGTTATGACAGTAGCGTATGTGTGTGGCCGTGAGGTGAGTGACGTCAGTGAGTGTGTGGGCGAGAGAAGAGAGGGAGAGGTAGCGTGAGTGCCGGCGGGGACTAGTTTGTTTTGTATTATTTTGTAGTTTATTGTCAAAATATACACTCCCATTGTCCACTTAAATATTTCCAAGATATTTCTTTATTCTTAGACAACGGATTCCCTTCCGTGATTGGTCATTTCTATGGACACAGAAATGACGTCACCTAAAATTCCGTTTACGGCACATAGTAATGTCGTAATTCAGCTCTGAGTGTGACACTTAAGATTCAGTCCTACACTTCGCTGAAAGTGTGAGTAAGACGCTTGATAACTAACTTTTAAGTGCAGCTTTCAGCGAAGAATTTATTTACTCTTAAGTCAACTCTTAGCAGACTTCTTAGGAGTAATTCTAAGAAGCTTGATAAGTACGGCCCCTGATCTCTAATTATTACTGACTTAGGGTGAATACGATGTGTTTTCAGCTGAAAAAAAATAGCTTTTTTTCCAGAAAAAAATCAAGTTAAATCTTACGTAAACAATTCAAAAAATCTGCAAATCCGAGGGTCGTTAATGAAAAATCGCAAATCCGCAGGGATCTACTGCAACTCAATCTTTTGTAACTAATACAAAAAACTAATACTGAGTAGGTGCATCTTACCTCTGCTTCAGTCTCTTCTGTGAAAGTGCTCTGGAATGACAAATGTTTTTCAGAAGTAAGCATTCAGTATATTGTAAGTTCAATACACCAAACTACATTCAATTATTGAACAATATACCAGGTGTTACAGTTTATTTGATCAAAAAACATTTCTCAAAAGAACAAAACAAAAAAAGATTTCCAGTGTGAAGTGAATTTGTGTTTAAATGACCAAAAAGCGAACCCATTTCAAATTCAGTCTCTTTTATGTCCGTTTCCATGTCGGTTTAATGATCCAACTGATACATTCACTGACTCAGGGATTATCGGCCTCATTCCGTTGGATACTTAATGAAAAGGGACAAGCCTGACAATTTACTGAGGAATTATATTCAACTATGAGACCAGAGTCCAGCAGCAGCAGCAATAGCAGTTACTGCGCCTTCACGCCTGATTACATTTCCGCCAGTCTTTGTGTGTGTGTGTGTGTGTGTGTGTGTGTGTGTGTGTGTGTGTGTGTGTGTGTGTGTGTGTGTGTGTGTGTGTGTGTGTGTGTGTGTGTGTGTGTGTGTGTGTGTGTGTGTGTGTGTGTGTGTGTGTGTGTGTGTGTGTGTGTGTGTGTGTGTGACACATCTTTAGTATTCAGTGATCAGTCATTTTAGGTTCTGATTTCGGGTTTGAATGGTCTTCCCACACAGGGTGTTCTCCCCATGGTAACGGTTATATTGCAGAGCTTCACAAAAAACATTGTAGCACGTGATCGCCAAACTTTTGCTTAAAATGCTGTTATCTTGAGGACAGTGCCGAGCAGTTTTGAATACACACATTTGCACTAAGTAGGATAATTTACATTTATTGTATAAACACACACACGCACACTTATATGTATATACACATTCATATACAGTACAGGCCAAAAGTTTGGACACACCTTCTCCTTCAATGCGTTCTGTTTATTTTCATGACTATTTACATTGTAGATTGTCACTGAAGGCATCAAAACTATGAATGTACACATGTGGAGTTATGCACTTAACAAAAAAAGGTGCAATAACTGAAAACATTACATTACTGTTTTGCACACTCTTGGCATTCTCTCCATGAGCTTCAAGAGGTAGTCACCCGAAATGGTTGTGAACACAGCTTCAAGCACACCTGTGAAAGACAGAAAAGAGAGAATGGACGGATTTTGGCCTAAAAACTAACGACAAAGGGGAAGTTATAACACTGCAACGCCCTCAGGAAGAGGTGCTTTAAGACATGGCTAGCTAGCTAGCAGCTAACATCCATCCACAGTCGGCAGTGTTTTAGCTACTTCTAAATCACTAATCCTCGCCTCCATGGCGACAAATAAAGTACGTTTCTTACAAGTATCATCCCTGCAGGACGAGGAATAGCTAAACATGTACAAACAAGCACACCTGCGAAGTGAAAACCATTTCAGATGACTACCTCTCGAAGCTCATCGAGAGAATGCCAAGAGTGTGCAAAGCAGTAATCAGAGCAAAGGGTGGCTATTTAAAAAAAAAACTAGAATACTCAACATGTTACCAGTTATTTCACCTTTTTTTGTTAAGTACATAACTCCACATGTGTTCATTCATAGTTTTGATGCTTTCAGTGACAATCTACAATGTAAATAGTCATGAAAATTAAAAAAAACAAATTGAATGAGAAGGTGTGTCCAAACTTTTGGCCATATATATACATATACGTGTGTGTATACATACAAACTGTATGTATATACATGTGCATATTTGTATATACTGTATGTGTATAAATAAACTGTATTGATTTGTGTATATATACAAACATATATATATATATATATATATATATATATATATATATATATATATATATATATATATATATATATAAACACATATATATATATATATATAATATACATACATACATTATTGATACATACAGACATATATGTATTATATCTATATATGCATTTATATATACACATATATACATAGATATGTACTGTATATACATACATATATGTGTATTTATACACATTTATACACACACACACGTATATATATATATATATATATATATATATATATATATATATATATATATATATATATATATATATATATATATATATATATATATATATATATATATATATATATATATATATATATATATATACACACTACCGTTCAAAAGTTTGGGGTCACATTGAAATGTCCTTATTTTTGAAGGAAAAGCACTGTACTTTTCAATGAAGATAACTTTAAACTAGTCTTAACTTTAAAGAAATACACTCTATACATTGCTAATGTGGTAAATGACTATTCTAGCTGCAAATGTCTGGTTTTTGGTGCAATATCTACATAGGTGTATAGAGGCCCATTTCCAGCAACTATCACTCCAGTGTTCTAATGGTACAATGTGTTTGCTCATTGGCTCAGAAGGCTAATTGATGATTAGAAAACCCTTGTGCAATCATGTTCACACATCTGAAAACACTTTAGCTCGTTACAGAAGCTATAAAACTGACCTTCCTTTGAGCAGATTGACTTTCTGGAGCATCACATTTGTGGGGTCAATTAAACGCTCAAAATGGCCAGAAAAAGAGAACTTTCATCTGAAACTCGACAGTCTATTCTTGTTCTTAGAAATGAAGGCTATTCCAAAAAATTGTTTGGGTGACCCCAAACTTTTGAACGGTAGTGTATATATATATATATATATAGTTGAGGTTTCTGTGGTTTATCCATTGTACAATGCTCATTACCGGGGTACAGCGGAATATACATTAGGTCAGGGAAAAACACAAAGGCTATTTCATGTTTAGGGAAACCTGCGAAACAGGCTTGTAGGGAGGAAATAGCCTCTGTGATTTTTCCTGACCTAACGCGCATGCACACATACACACACACACACCTACACCCACCCACACACACACACACACACAGTTTCTGTGGATGTTCTCATTCATGCAGGACATTCAATCGATTGCAACTGGACTGTTATGTTTGTTTTAAAAGACATGTTGCCTATCTGACTTAAATTCACGTGCATGAACTGATCAAGCTTGCTCGAATGAGAGGCGAAACGTCTTCTAAGACAGACTGAACAGTCCAGTTGTGATCGACCGTTGTACTCTTCAACTAAACTACCGTCATTTCCGGACTATAAGCCGCACCTGACTATAAGCCGCACCAGCTAAATTTAGGGTAAAATACAGATTGCTCCATATATAAGCCGCACCTGACTATAAGCCGCACCAGCTAAATTTAGGGTAAAATACAGATTGCTCCATATATAAGCCGCACCTGACTATAAGCCGCACCAGCTAAATTTAGGGTAAAATACAGATTGCTCCATATATAAGCCGCACCTGACTATAAGCCGCACCAGCTAAATTTAGGGGAAAATACAGATTGCTCCATATATAAGCCGCACCCGACTATAAGCCGCAGGGTTTTGATGTGTAATTACCGTGGTATATAGGGGTTCCTGCTACCACGGAGGGGATTGTCGGGACAGAGATGACTGTTTGGGAACGCAAAGCGTCCCATTTATTAACAATAAATCTTTCAATCATTCAATCAAACTTTCACATCTTTGACATGGCGAACAGCATTCGTGCAGAGTACAAATAATACAACGCTGCAAAGTAATACAAAGTGCTCGCCTGTACGTTATCAAAATAACCAGCCTACCGGTATATGAAAAGTCAGTCTTTAATCATTGTGTCATCGTCTTCCTCCTGCGTACTAAAACCACCGAAATCCTCTTCGTCGGTGTCGGAGAAGAACAGGCCGTAAATAAGCCGCACCCTTGTATAAGCCGCAGGGACCAGAACGAGGGGAAAAAGTAGCGGCTTATAGTCCGGAAACTACGGTAAGTCAATCATTGCCTAATTTCTTCAAAAGACACTTTGCTCTCTTAGTTTGAAAACAAGCTACCCTTTTGACGACTCTGATTATTCAAACGAGCAGTGGCAGTCATCAGACAATGTGTGACACACGTGTGTTGTCACCACCTAATGAGGTGCCAGAAACAAGAGTGCGTGCCCCCTGGCGGCTCTCACAGCTCCTTAACATTATCACGTTGAAAACATGTGTTTATGCATTTAGTAGTGCAAACGTCCAGTGAGGCTGGAAGCACCGTCACACAACCTCACCTGTATATATTTGGGTCGAGCAGCATGGCGGTGTCCTGCGGTAGCTGGGATAAGTGCACCACTTTAGTCTTCAGCTGAGATCGCTCCGTTTCATTCACCCACACGTCAGGCAGGCTGCAGAGAAAACATGTGGTGAGCTGTAATGAGGAGGGTGTCAAGAAAGGGAGGGTTGAAGTGGTCTTCATGTTGAATGGGCCAGCATGAGTGAGATGGACTAAGAGGCCCTTTGACACCAAGGCCCTGCAGAGAGTAACACACCAGCCCAGAGAGGACACGTCTCTATCCTTCTAACGCAAATCGGGTCAAAGCGTATGCATTTATTTTCCATACCGTACACGTGAATTGCTCGGCTGCACCTTACTGTACCCACGTCAGCAAGATCCCCCCCCCCCAAAAAAAAGCAGGGAGTGTGTGAGCACTAGCCTGACGAGCCAGGTAGCAGGAGATGGAAACAAAGAGCTAAGCAAGTTGACTGTGCCTCCCCTCCCTCCCCGTCTCCACCCCCAGCATTCCCCTCGTCACTACGTGCGTCATCACTGGAGCCCCCTGAGACACACACACACACACACACACACACACACACACACACACACACACACACACACACACACACACACACACACACACACACACACACACACACACACACACACACACACACAAAGCCAAGCAGCCAGACACCCTGCCAAATCGCTTATTCACATGCTTAATCAGTCCGTTTGGTGAGATGGCGTGAAGGTAGTTCACATGCGGTGCGTTCAGGCTGCCGCAGGGAAAAAATATTGTTAAAAAAAATGTATTAAAGGTTTTAAAAAGGTCAGCAAAAGGACAGCAGCTATGCAGCTGTTATTGGGGCGGCGGTAGGGATGATACTCGAAACCGGTTTTCCCGGTTGTTTGATAAGAAAAGAACCGAGTCCTCGGACTGGAATCCCTTTTTGAGAACCGGTACCCGTTATCGAGACCACTATAGTAAAGGAAAAGAGTTGATTCTTTATTCGAATCCCGTCCCGACCAGAAATGCTCCGCGGGACATCACAAGAAATGACGTCACGTAGCTCAGTCATTAGGCGCAGATAGCGAAAGCAGGAAAACAATGGACGGGAAAAAGCGCTCCAAGGTGTAATAAAGTTCAAAACAAAAGCTATAATCCATCGAATAACTTTACTGAGAGATTTGAGCAGGGTAAAACACATGACCAACACTTTTACGACCAACCGGAAACATAGCAACCAGGCTAGCAACGCACCTCCTTTACGGCAGCTGTCGCAACGTTCTTAAAACAACCGCAGCACATACATATATATACAACATATCTCCCTTTTTTAACTTTTGTTTTTCTTTCCTTGTAAACAAAACAAAACTCACACTGTAGATGTGTTGTCTGTCTAATTATAAATAATGCAGACGAGGCGTGTTGGCTGAGTTCTTGACGTTTACTTTCACAGCGTGGCAACATGCAACACTTTTCGGGGCTACCTCGCATGCTCGTAACTCCCGTTGCATGCTGGGTAGTGTAGTTGTTATATTCTCTAGCTCAGGGGTCGGCAACCCGCGGCTCCGGAGCCGCATGCGGCTCCTTGACCACTCTGATGCGGCTCAGCTACATACATGTCGACCCCCCAATTTTCCCAGGAGACTTATGGATCTCAGTGTCTCTCATAGATTACTCCCAGGGTAAAAATAATCATATTTACACTCTAATTACTAAATAAAGGACTCGCCCTACTTGCACTGCAGTAATTGTCCTCTATAGCATTTACATACAGCACCAGTCCAGCAACATGTTGCATGTTGTTATTACTTGCAAACACAGGAGACAGCAAAGCATACTTACTCATCAGCCACACAGCTTACACTGACGGTAGCCGTATCAAACAACTTTAACATTGTTACGTTACAAATATGCGCCACACTGTGAACCCACACCAAAAAAGAATGAAAAACACATTTCTGGAGAACATCCCACCGTAACACAACATAAACACAACACAAACATTACCCAGAATCCCATGCAGCCCTAACTCTTCCGGTCTACATTATACACCCCCGCTACCACCAAATCCCCCCACACATCAAACCCCCCCCCCCTCTCCGTGCGTTGGTTGAGCGGAAGAGTTAGGGCTGCATGGGATTCTGGGTATTGGTACCGTCAGTGTAAGATGTGTGGCTGCTGAGTTAGTAGCCTTGCTGTCACTTACCTGAACAAGCTGGACAAGCATTCTACTTGTGGTCGAGCAGGTAAACTGTTAGGGCAGACTGTAGAGGGCACCAAATGCAGTGTCACCACGCTCTGATATTCGGGAGTCTCCCGAGAAAAATGAGAGGGTTGACAAGTATGAAGCTATCAAGTGCCATTCATTCAAAACTCGCGGGCTGCACTAACATCAAATTTCCACATTAAAGTGCGTGCCGGTGCGTGTGTCGGAGACCCCTGGGTAACATAGCACAAAGCATTTAAGCTCTGTATGCGGTGTTTTTCATTTTCAATTTTTTTTTTTTTTTGTGGCTCCCATTACTTTCTTTAATTTGTGAAACTTGCCAAAATGGCTCTTTGAGTGGTAAAGGTTGCCGACCCCTGCTCTAGCTCATAACATTTTGCCCCCTATAAAGAAATATTGTTAACTCAATAAAGTGTATTTCTTTTTTAGCTTTAACTTTTCATTTTTTAGCATTGTAACCACATTTGCAAACAACTTTTCTCTTCATAGAATTGTCTTTCAATAAAGAAATAAAGTGCAAAAATGTCAAAGCATCATAACAAACAGTTATGTCAAATAGCAGCAGAAGTGCACTTTTTGGAGAGCTGTATTATTTTCAGTTTTGTGCCCAAGGGACTGATTTTATTTAACACTATATTATTATTTATACACCTATAGTGATCACAGAGACAGCTTGTTTTTGTGTTACTGTATATATTTGTTTCTCTGAAAAATCCCACTTAATATACTTTGGGTAACAACAGTCAATATTTTTTTTTTTTTTTAGGGGGGTAACAGTCAATATTTATTTATTTATTCGATTTTATTTGTTTCTTATATAATAAAAGTGAGCTTTTGTTAAACCAAATATTGTGTGTTTTTTTCCATATACAACAACCTATCTGGACTCCATAAGAGAATCGATAAGGAATCGGTTCGATAAGAGGATTCCATAATAGGCTCGAACTCGATAATTCCTTATCAAACATCATCCCTAGGCGGCGGCGCTCGGTTTGAACTTGAGGTTTCCAGGTTCAATACACGCTTCTGCCATCCTAGTTGCCGCCTTGTGTCCTTGGGCAAGACACATCACTAGGGATGATGTTTGATAGTTTTTTCAAGATGGCTGCGCTTCAGAGCAGCGGCTTCGTGCGAGCGCTCCTGGAAGTGAGGGCAAAAATACCCCTCAATTCAGTCAATTTCATGGCTGGCTCACAGCGTGTTCACTCCGTGATCACTTACGACCGACTTACAATTCTGGATGTGGAGAGATCGGGCCATTTTGGGCTGATAGATGCGTGTACGATGGACCTGCTCGCTAGCTTGGGAATTCTTCGCGAGCTACATCCAGCAGTGGCCTTTGAAGCAGCGGCGTCGACTACCAGCGGAGCCGGTCAGCGAAAGAGACGTAAGCGGTGCGCTCGGAAGCAGAAGCGGGGGTGTCGGGCGGGGCTAACAACAAAGCTAAATGCTTTGTTGTTAGCGGGGCTAACGAAAAAGCTAAATGCTAATCCACAAAGAAGCGCTAATAAGGAGTCTGTTAAGCTAGAACTAGCCAGCGCCAGGCTGGATAATCCCTGCACACATAGCAATTCTTCTAGAATAATATACAACTCACATAATGTTTTTTCTGCGTCAGAGGTGGACATGCATTTTACTGAGGTGGCAAACAATCTAAAAATTCCTGTCATATCAATTCCTAGATATGGTCGAAATTATTTAAAGTGCACTATGCATAATAAACGTAACATTATTAATATTGCTACTACGGATACTTTCAACAAAAACTCCTCAAAACAGCCCACTACCTATAATATGGGCTTTTTAAACATAAGGTCATTGTCTTCCAAAACGTTATTAGTTAATGAAATCATCAGAGACAACAATCTTGATGTCGTTGGTTTAGCCGAGACCTGGCTCAAACCAGACGAATTTTTTGCGCTGGGTGAGGCGTCTCCTCCTGGCTATGCGGGAACGCATATTGCCCGCCCCATTAAAAGGGGTGGGGGTGTTGCACTAATATACAACAAAAACTTTAGCCTTACCTCGGACCTAAATAATAAATATAACTCGTTTGAGGTGCTCACTATGAGGTTTGTCACACCGCTGCCTCTCCACCTGGCTGTCATCTACCGCCCCCCTGGGCCCTATTCGGACTTTATCAATGAATTTTCAGAGTTCGTTGCTGATCTAGTTTATTAGGGATGTCCGATAATATCGGCCTGCCGATATTATCGGCCGATAAATGCGTTAAAATGTAATATCGGAAATTATCGGTATCGTTTTTTTTATTATCTGTATCGTTTTTTTTTTTTGGTTTTTTTTTATTAAATCAACATAAAAAACACAAGATACACTTACAATTAGTGCACCAACCCAAAAAACCTCCCTCCCCCCATTTCTTTCTGTTATCAATATTCTGGTTCCTACATTATATATCAATATATATCAATACAGTCTGCAAGGGATACAGTCCGTAAGCACACATGATTGTGCGTGCTGCTGCTCCACTAATAATACTAACCTTTAACAGTTAATTTCACTCATTTTCATTAATTACTAGTTTCTATGTAACTGTTTTTATATGGTTTTACTTTCTTTTTTATTCAAGAAAATGTTTTTAATTTAGTTATCTTATTTTATTATTTAAAAAAAAAAAGTACCTTATCTTCACCATACATGGTTGTCCAAATTAGGCATAATAATGTGTTAATTCCACGACTGCATATATCGGTTGATATCGGTATCGGTAATTAAAGAGTTGGACAATATCGGAATATCGGATATCGGCAAAAAGCCATTATCGGACATCCCTAGTTCTAGTGGTACAATGTGTTTGCTCATTGGCTCAGAAGGCTAATTGATGATTAGAAAACCCTTGTGCAATCATGTTCACACATCTGAAAACACTTTAGCTCGTTACAGAAGCTACAAAACTGACCTTCCTTTGAGCAGATTGAGTTTCTGGAGCATCACATTTGTGGGGTCAATTAAACGCTCAAAATGGCCAGAAAAAGATAACTTTCATCTGAAACTCCACAGTCTATTCTTGTTCTTAGAAATGAAGGCTATTCCACAAAATTGTTTGGGTGACCCCAAACTTTTGAACGGTAGTATAGATAACGTGTTTCACTATGTAAAGCGCTTTGAGTATCTATCTAGAGCACATATGTCAGAGTCAAGGCCCGCGGGCCATATCCGGCCCGCGAGAAGGTTTTTTACGGCCCTTGGGATGATCTTGATTTATTATTAGAACCGGCCCGCAGACCGCAGATCTTTTTTTTTTTTTTTTTTTTTTTTTTTTTTTTTTTTTTTTTTTTAGACCGCAGATCTTTTACACGCACCAAGCGGATGCCGGTCCAAGGTTCCGAAAGGGGGCGAGCGGCCCGCCGGGACGCGCCTGCCGGCCGAAGGGCTGCAGCCCGGCCGTCAGTCGCGGAGCCCGCCGTGCCACGCGCGCCAAGGGGGCGGGCCGAAACCCGGCCCCGAGGCCCTGAGACTTCTGCTTTGTTTCCCCAAACCGCGCGTCACCGCCGGGCCCGCACCACCGTCGGGCTGCAGCCCGAGCGTCGGTGGCGGAACCTGTCATGTGCCGCGCGCGCCAAGCGGAGCGGGGGGGTCAAGCGGGCCGAAACCCGCAGGCCACCCCCTCACCACGAGGCCCTGAGACTTCTGCGTTTGACCCCTACGCGCGGCCCGTTGGGACGCGCCCGCCGTCAAGCCACGAGGGCCAGCCGTCGGGTCGCGGAGCCCGCCGTGCCACGCGCGCCAAGGGGCGGGCCGAAACCAGCGGGGGGTTTCGGGCACCCAACTCGCCTCCCTCCCACGGAGGGAGGAGGGGGGTTTAATGTGAACATTACTGTGCAATCACATATTTAGAGTTTTTACTCAATTCAAGTTTAAAAGTTAAAGTTTAATATTTGTTTTCACTGCATGTTACTTCTCCTTAAACAAAGTGTTGTTTTTGATTTATAGATTTTTGCACTTTATTTTATTGTATTTCAATTTAATTATATTTTAAAAATATTTCAGTTGAGTGGATGATAGAAAATTGCTATTATTGTTTTTTTCTTTGAAGTAAATTTAGCCCACTTTTGCTAAAATAGAAAATATAGGCTACTGATGGTGCCTTGAATACCGGTTTCTTTCATTTAATGTTCATGTTATGGGGATTTTTATATAAAGGAAATTTGTCTTTTGTGTCTGTTGAAAATTAAAGATTACTGACAGAGCCATAAGAAAATATTGCTTTATTTATCTGATCATATTGGAATATATTTGTTAGGTTTTTAGTAGGTTCAATTAGGTTCACTAGACTATATGCGTCATTTAAAAATTTTTCAATGAACATTCGAACAGTCCGGCCCTCGGCTTGTAGCTAAATTTTTTATTTGGCCCTCCGTCCATTTGACTTTGACACCCCTGATCTAGAGAAAAAGCGCTATACAAATACAATTTGTTTTAAGTGTAAAACATTTGATTGTAATGTGCTGATAGAATATAAACCAATTGATGTATGGCTTATTTTGGTAGGTTTGCACCGTGGCATGCCAATCTAGTAAATTCAGAGAAGAAAAAAACAGATGCATTTACTATCATCTGAAGAATCTACTATCAGTAACTCAAACCCTGAACCTGCATTAAATAATCTGACTCATACATACTGGTTTCTTCGTACCAACTTAGTTTTACTCTTGATAATTAATTCATAATAAAACAAGGCACCATTTAAGTTTAAAAGCAAAATGCTGTTTCGTGTGCATGTTTGTCAGAAACACTGACAATGTGATGTTGCCACCAAGACAGGTAGACATCAAGTAGAAGCAGTGCTTGACTATTTCCACATTTTGTTACATTACAAGCTTTTTTTAAAGCCTTATTCCAAAATGTACAGCAATACATTTCTTTTCTCCTCAATTATTTTGACATATTTTTTAAATGCAAATGTATTAAACATGAGTAACATAGGATTGGACTTCAAAGGATTGTCACCAGGCACAGATGAAGGTTCCAACAAGCACATCATACATGCATCATCTCCCCCCCCCCCTCCACATCCCACACCCAGGATTGTAAATAATGTAAATAATTCAATGTATATACTCTGATGATTATCTTATGTGATGACTGTATTATGATGATAGTATATATCTGTATCATGAATCAATTTAAGTGGACCCCGACTTAAACAAGTTGAAAAACTTTTTTGGGTGTTACCATTTAGTGGTCAATTGTACGGAATATGTACTGTACTGTGCAATCTACTAATAAAAGTCTCAATCAATCAATCAATCAAAAACCCAACCACCAGAACTCATCGTTTAAACATAGTGATCAGGGGCGAAGGGGCCTTAGTATGAAGGTGACCAATAACTCCATGTTCACTGACACAGTTCCAAGCGTTCCTTCCAGAAGGACAACAATATCTGCAGCAATACATCAATCAGGCCTATATGGTAGAGTGGCCTGACGAAGGCTACTCTGAAGGGCACCAATAGCAGTGTTTTTTAACCATAAGTATGGGGACTATTGTTGGACCACGAGGGCCCCCTGAAAGGCTGCCAAAAAATGTTTCTCAGCTGTAATACACTTTTCCACCACTTGTGACAGTAATGTCAATATCAAACAAACAGAAGAAGTCAGAGGTTTCTTAAGTGCAAAAATTATGACTAAATGGTGAAGCTGGATTTTCATTTGCACTTAAATGTCATTTCAGAAACATACATTACTACTACTTGTTGTAATTTGGTTAGAATGTATTTATGTTAACACTACATAATTGTATACACTTGTTATATTTATGTTTTATCGGTTGTTATGAGTCCCTTCTTTTGCAGTATATTTGGTTAGCATTTGTATGTTTAATTAGCCTGACGTAAGCCTTGATACCACATGGTTTCATATTATTTGACAAGGTTTATCCTGTACGTTTTGATTGATTGCTTGAAAAACTTTTATTAGTAGATTGCAAAGGAAGAGGATACATTATATGAAACAGTACAGTTTACACAGTACAGTACATATTCCGTACAATTGACCACTAAATGGTAACACCCGAATACGTTTTTCAACTTGTTTAAGTCGGGGTCCACGTTAATCAATTCATGGTACAGATATATACTATCAGCATAATATAGTCATCATACAAGTTATTCATCAGAACAAGGATACCATAAAGTGTAGCTCCAGCTTCTTATGGTATGTACATCAAGCTGTAAACGTTGAGAGTTCAAAGAAGAAAAGAAAGAAAGAGTATATACATTGAATTATTTACAATCCGGGGGATGGGATGTGGAGGGGGGCAGGTTAGGTTGCTATCAGCATATTGCAGTCATCATACAAGTTTATCATCTGAGAAATAGACAGTGTAAGTCTGACTTCGTAGGATATGTCCAGAGAGCAATGAACATAGTAGGTTTGGTATACAAATTGAATACCAATGAAATCAAGAGTAAGATTACTAATTTAGTCTTAATAATTGAGTGGGTCCCGGGCCCTTCTGTAGTGGAAAAGTTGGGCCATGAGGTCAAAAAGGTTAAGAACTCCTGACCAATAGGACTTTTAGACCATGAGATACAACAATTTCTGGTCCTGTGAAATAAATATTGAACTCATTGGTGTAAATGCAAGGCATCTTGCTTGGAAACATGGCTCATCACCTGCCCAAAAACATCACAACAGTGAAGCCTGGTGGTGGCAGAATAGAATAGTCGGTTAATCTAAGACATCCTTCTGCGTACCGACGCTTCTCATCCAACCGGATGGAGAAATAGTCCAAAGAGGAATGGGCGAAACTGCCCAAAAATAGGTGTACATAGATTCAAAAATATTTTAGGATGTAACTGCTAAGGGACATCAACAAAGTATTAAGCAAAGGCTGTAAATTATTTTGCACATTTGACTTTTTCAAACATTTTAATTAGAGATGTCCGATAATATCGGCCTGCCGATATTATCGGCCGATATATGCGTTAAAATGTAATATCGGAAATTATCGGTATCGTTTTTTTTATTATCGGTATCGGTTTTTAAATTTTTTTTTTTTTTTAATCCACATAAAAAACACAAGATACACTTACAATTAGTGCACCAACCCAAAAAACCTCCCTACCCCATTTACACTCATTCTCACAAAAGGGTTGTTTCTTTCTGTTATTAATATTCTGGTTCCTACATTATATATCAATATATATCAATACAGTCTGCAAGGGATACAGTCCGTAAGCACACATGATTGTGCGTGCTGCTGCTCCACTAATAGTACTAACCTTTAACAGTTAATTTGACTCATTTTCATTCATTACTAGTTTCTATGTAACTGTTTTTATATTGTTTTACTTTCTTTTTTATTCAAGAAAATGTTTTTAATTTATTTATCTTATTTTATTTGATTAATTTTTTTAAAAAGTACCTTATCTTCACCATACCTGATTGTCCAAATTAGGCATAATAATGTGTTAATTCCACGACTGCATATATCGGTTGATATCGGTAATTAAAGAGTTGGACAATATCGGAATATCGGATATCGGCAAAAAGCCATTATCGGACATCCCTAATTTTAATACATTTGCAAACATTTCAACTCAATGAGGAAAAAGCTAAACACCTACAGTTAGTTCCAGAAGTGTTTGGACCAACAATGTTTCCATTATCACCATAATGTGATTGATGTGTAAACTTTTAGTTTTAATATAAAAAGTTTCACTTTTATATCGAAACCTTTTGGCCAGGTCGCTCATGGAAAAGAGATTTCAATCTTAATGAGTAAATACAGTAAATAAAGGATATTGATTAATTGACTGAAACATCTTATATTAAAGCTGTACGTCTTCTTTTCAATTATATTCTGACTGTTTTATTGTAACTCCATCGTTGTGATGTATGAAGGCAAAATCATAAAATAGAAAAGACAAGATAACATTTTATTTATGTGAAGTGAACACTTTTCTCTTGAGACTGAAAGCACTTTACATAGTGAAACCTATTATCTACATATTTAAAGGCCTACTGAAAGCCACTACTAGCGACCACGCAGTCTGATAGTTTATATATCAATGATGAAATCTTAACATTGCAACACATGCCAATACGGCCGGGTTAACTTATAAAGTGACATTTTAAATTTCCCGCTAAAGTTCCAGCTGAAAACGTCTATGTATGATGACGTATGCGCGTGACGTCAATGGTTGAAGCGGAAATATTGGGACACAATGTATCACCATACAAACAGCTCTGTTTTCATCTCAAAATTCCACAGTATTCTGGACATCTGTGTTGGTGAATCTTTTGCAATTTGTTCAATTAACAATGGAGACTGCAAAGAAGAAAGCTGTAGGTGGGATCGGTGTATTAGCGGCGGACTACAGCAACACAACCAGGAGGACTTTGAGTTGGATAGCAGACGCGCTACCGTGAGTACAGCTTTGGCTTCCAAAAATTTGATCGCTTGCCCGTACGTGCGTGTCGCTATGTGCATGTCACGTACGTAACTTTGGGGAAATATATGTTTCTTGCCGACTCTGATGGCGGCCGGGGTGCCGTTGAAAGCTACAACGCCCGCCGCTGCGCCGTTGTCCTCACCTTGACTTCCTCCGTCTCCAGGCCGCCGACCGCATCGATGATCGGGTGAAGTCCTTCGTCGCGCCGTCGATCGCTGGAACGCAGGTGAGCACGGGTCGTGATGAGCAGATGAGGGCTGGCGTAGGTGGATAGCTAATGTTTTTAGCATAGCTCTGTCGAGGTCCCGTAGCTAAGTTAGCTTCAATGGCGTCGTTAGCAACAGCATTGCTAGGCTACGCCAGGCGGTACAGCATTAACCAAGTGGTTACAGGTCCAGAGTTTGGTAGTATTGTTGATCTTCTGTCTGGCGTAGGTGGAGCGCTAATGTTTTTATCATAGTTCTGTGCGGTCCGGTTGCTAAGTTGCTAAATTAGCCTTAGCGTCGTTAGCAACAGCATTGTTAAGCCTTAACAGGCTGAGAATGTTTAACCGTGTAGTTACATGTACATGGTTTAATAGTATTGTTGATCTTCTGTCTATCCTTCCAGTCAGGGGTTTATTTATTTTGTTTCTATCTGCATTTGAGAACGATGCTATCACGTTAGCTCAGTAGCTAAGTGTGTCACAGATGTATTGTCGTGGAGATAAAAGTCACTTTAAATGTCCATTTCGCGTGCTCGACTCTCATTTTCAAGAGGATATAGTATCCCAGGTGGTTTAAAATACAAATCCGTGATCCACAATAGAAAAAGGAGAGAGTGTGGAATCCAATGAGCCAGCTTGTACCTAAGTTACGGTCAGAGCGAAAAACGATACGTCCATCACTGCCTCTCTAGTCCTTCACTGTAACGTTCCTCATCCACAAATCTTTCATCCTCGCTCAAATTAATGGGGTAATCGTCACTTTGTCGCTCCGAATGTCTCGCTCCATTGTAAACAACGGGGAATTGTGAGGAATACTAGCTCCTGTGACGTCACGCTACTTCCGGTACAGGCAAGGCTTTTTTTTATCAGCGAGCAAAAGTTGCGAATTTTATCGTCGATTTTCTCTACTAAATCCTTTCAGCAAAAATATGGCAATATCGCGAAATGATCAAGTATGACACATAGAATGGATCTGCTATTCCCGTTTAAATAAAAATAAATCATTTCAGTAGGCCTTTAAGGGCTCTATAGGCAGAATTGAACGGCTCCCATAGACTCCATTGTAAGCAGACTTTTGATCGAATGTATTTAATATTTAGAATCCATTAAAAAAAATCCATCGCCCGTCATGTCTTTCCTAATGATTGTGAACGAAATTTCCCCCAAAAAGTGCAGTTTCACTTTAAGCTCCATTTAAAGCAGTGTGTGTGGCACTGGGAGCAGGTGTTTAAAGCGTCTTTCCCAAGGACACAACGCCACTGACTCGGATGGCAGAAGCGGGGATCGAATCCGGAACCCCCAAGTTGTGGACTTTTCGTATCTGCACTGCAACCACATAATTTCCCCCAAAATAATGTCTATCCTATCCTATCCTAGACAGAAATGGCATTATCCAAATACATCGGAATCTCACTTCACATACTGTGGCATTGTTCCATTTTGGAAAGCCATGTTTTATAACCCCTGCTAATAGTTGTGTGTGTGCTGCATTATCTCTATTATTTTTGGAGGGGAGACAAGAAAGAGAAACTGGAGAAGCTGGAGTGACATGACAAGAAACAGCTCCGCTTTACCGCACCGTTAATATTGGGTTTAGTGCTCTTGTGCAAAACAAAGTACAAAATGACAAAAAAGGTCCTGCAAAGTTTTACATATACAGTAAACATTGAACTGTGTTTTGAATCTGCATGCTAACTCAACTCTGGACTCACCTAAACACGCCTCAGTGACTGTGTTGTGGCACGACTGGAACCGACACAATCACTCAATCTTCTACACACGTCACACAAAACGGAATAAAGACAAAAAGGATGTGTTTTCGTTTCCAGAGGAAAATGTTATTCGTCTTTATTATTATTGGTGAGGCGGATTTGAAATGTATCCTGTGAGTTTGAGTGAGGTCTCTTTGGTGCTGCCTGCCACAGAGAAGCCCGTAGTTACACTCGGGATTGATGGCTGCCGCCAAGTCTAGATGCTTGCAGAGATGACAGGAGCAATAAGTTCAACACAAAGCAGCAGTGTATATTAAATTGCAAACATATTAAAAGGCTTTATTTGGAGCTCAGCAGAATGACGGCAGAATTCAAATGTCATTTAAAAAGACATCTCAGTGCAAAGCACGGCAGATTGAGTAGTAATGCTATTTCACATGGAACAATCATGTATCAAAAATAATTAGTGACAATGTGAATGGACAGCCTATTACAACAATTTAAATAAGTTCGGGTTATATAGTGAATAAATGATGTGATTGCATGATACATGTAGGATGGGGAAGTACTCATGATAAGTGAAACCTTGATTTAAAAACTGAATTGAAACATTTGTGTCATAAAGCAAATTTCTCTATAACGGACAATGTATACCAGACCTGGGCAAAATACAGCCCGCGGGCCACATTCAGCCCATTAAGATTTTCAATCCGGCCCGCCGAACGTTCTACATAATTTTTTTAAACCTTTAAAGGCTTACTGAAGCCCACTACTAGCGACCACGCGGTCTGATAGTTTATATATCAATGATGAAATCTTAACATTGCAACACATGCCAATACGGCCGGGTTAACTTATAAAGTGCAATTTTAAATTTCCCGCTAAACTTCCGGTTGAAAACGTCTAGATATGATGACGTATGCGCGTGACGTCACTAGTTAAACGGAAGTATTGGTACCCCATTGAATCCAATACAAAAAAGCTCTGTTTTCATCTCAAAATCCCACAGTATTCTGGACATCTGTGTTGGTGAATCTTTTGCAATTTGTTTAATGAACAATGAAGACTGCAAAGAAGAAAGTTGCAGGTGGGATCGGTGTATTAGCGGCTGGCTGTAGCAACACAACCAGGAGGACTTTGACTTGGATAGCAGACGCGCTAGCCGACGCTAGCCGCCGACCGCACGGATGATCCGGTGAAGTCCTTCATCCTTCCGTCGATCGCTGGAACGCAGGTGAGCACGGGTGTTGATGAGCAGATGAGGGCTGGCTGGCGTAGGTGGAGCGCTAATGTTTTTATCATAGCTCTGTGAGGTCCCGTTGCTAAGTTAGCTTCAATGGCGTCGTTAGCAACAGCATTGTTAAGCTTCGCCAAGCTGGGAATTATTAACCGTGTATTTACATGTCCATGGTTTAATAGTATTGTTGATCTTCTGTCTATCCTTCCAGTCAGGGATTTATTTATTTTGTTTCTATCTGCATTTGAGCCCGATGCTATCACGTTAGCTCCGTAGCTAAAGAGCTTCGCCGATGTATTGTCGTGGAGATAAAAGTCACTGTGAATGTCCATTTCGCGTTCTCGACTCTCATTTTCAAGAGGATATAGTATCCGAGGTGGTTTAAAATACAAATCTGTGATCCACAATAGAAAAAGGAGAAAGTGTGGAATCCAATGAACCAGCTTGTACCTAAGTTACGGTCAGAGCGAAAAAAGATATGTCCTGCACTGCACTGTAGTCTTTCACTCTCACTTTCCTCATCCACGAATCTTTCATCCTCGCTCAAATTAATGGGGTAATCGTCGCTTTCTCGCTGCATTGTAAACAATGAGAAAAAGTGAGGAGTCCTTCCTCCGGTGACGTCACGCTACTTCCGGTATAGGCAAGGCTTTTTTTTATCAGCGACCAAAAGTTGCGACCTTTATCGTCGTCGTTCTATACTAAATCCTTTCAGCAAAAATATGGCAATATCGCAAAATGATCAAGTATGACACATAGAATGGATCTGCTATCCCCATTTAAATAAAAAAAAATTCATTTCAGTAGGCCTTTAACATCAAAACTGTCGCCGCCATTATGATGTGCAGTGCTGTTTTTAAATGACTGTAAGTCTTGAACTATAGAAAGTATTTCAACGGTTGAAATCTGCGCTTTTGAGTGTTCTACAAGTTATTACGGTGATCTAGGTCAAAGCAGCTCAGACGAGGAACAAAGCAGAGTGGGCGGGGTTTGTTTTCAGAGCAGCCAGCCCGAAACGCCTGTGTCAGGAACAGATGCGGAAGTAGATTTTTACATAAAATTTCTGCATAAAAGTGATAATATATCATATTGTAAGTTTTTAATACCCTTTACATTTATGTTGTTCATATAATGTTAATATTCAGTGTTTTATTGTTCATAGTTAATATTGTAAATCCCACTTTCTTTATTTTAATGTTTTGGGTGTCCCATTCAGTAAAAAACTGTAAATTTCCATTCCGTTTTTTTGAGGTGTTCTATTTTTAGAATTCTATCGGACATTGTGACTTTTGGTATTAGTGTTCCTGACAAAAAAGGACCCAAACACACATACTGCACAGCAGATTTTTACGTCTAAATGTGTATATATCATTTATACACACATACACATTGGCTCCCCAGACACCATTTTTTCTCTCAATCTGGCCCCCCGAGTCAAAATGTTTGCCCAGCTCTGACGTAACCTTGATTTAAAAACTTAATTGGTTTTTGAACAAAGTTGGTAAATAGAAACATTTGTGTCATAAAGCAAATTTCAATAAAAGGGAAAGTGTATACTGTATATGAATAATGGATTGCAGCCTCTACAAAAGTAATCTTTTTAGTACACAGTGTTTCCCACACATTCATTTATTTGTGGCGGCCCGCTACGAAAGAATTAAGGCCGCCACAAAAAAAATAAAAAAAAATTTTTTAATTTTTTTGTGCTGTCCAGCTTCTCAGGCAAATCATATCGTTGATGTAGATGCCCATATCGGCTGTTCAGATTTACTTTACAAAAGAGAAGTGTAGGATCAAGATTTTTGGAGCTCTTTGTTCAGTGGATCAGATGTTTGATGAAGCTCTGTGTCTATCTACCACCACTACTGTTTTCTGTTTATTTGTTACTGACTGTGGCAGGACACCTCTGCCTCTGTTTCACTTTATGTTGCTGGTAAATAATATGGTTGTAGGCTAAAGTTAAATTATTTAGTATGCACTAATTAAAGGGGCAAAGCTTTAAGAGACATTTTAGCTTTTATATTTTTATGAGATATATTTTTTGTAAGAACCACAATTATTAAATATATTTCAGTGAATAACTTATTGTTCAAATCTGTATATAAATATGTACATAAAGTGTTGTAATTATATTGTAAAATGGATGGATGGATGGACGTTTAAAACAAAACTGTTATTATTAATTAGTAAGTATACATTTTTTTAGCCCTTTAGAGAAAATCATATCATTGTAGTAAATTATGCAAATTACTCGATGATGTCATAGTGACCATGCCCATAACCACGCCCCCACCGCCACAGGTATCTTGGCAGTTTATGGGAAACACTGGTACGGGTTTGTATACCTTGACCTCTATATAAAGCACTATACAGTACTGTATTTGAAACAAATATAAAGGGGTGATGGATCTACTTTCTATTTAAAAACAAAGTAATAACTAGCTGAACTAACCCTGCTCCTATGCAGCCACCCTGCCAACACGCATTGTCACTAGCCCTGTGGTGCACTTGCAGTTTGAAATCACAAAACTCATTACCTTTAACAGCTAGGTCTCTACAATGATCAGAAATGTTTAAAAAAACAAACAAAAAAAAACACTTATTGATGGATATTGCCCTGCAAAATAATCTCTCTCTTTTTGAAGAAATAACATTAGAGGAACTCCTGCGACTCGTAAATGGGAGAAAAGAAACAACACGTTTACTTGACCCACTTCCTGGGAAACTTATCAAGGAGCTGTTTGTAATATTAGGACCATCGGTGCTAAATATGATTAACTTATCACTTTACTGTGGTACTGTTCCCCTTGCATTCAAAAAAGTGGTTATTCATCCTCTGCTCAAAAGACCTAACCTCGATCCTGTCCTCATGGTAAACTACCGGCCGGTGTCTCACCTTCCCTTTATCTCAAAAATTCTTGAAAAAATTGTTGCACAGCAGCTAAATAAACACTTAACATCTATAACAATCTCTGTGAACACTTTCAGTCGGGTTTCAGGGCAAATCGCTAGACAGCCCTCGCAAAAATGACTAATGATCTATTGCTAACTATGGATGCTGATGCGTCTCCATGTTGCTACTACCTGATCTTAGCGCTGTTTTCGATACAGTCGATCATAACATTCTATTACAACGTATCAAAACACGTATATTGGTATGTCAGACTTAGCCTTTTCTTGGATTAACTCCTATCTTACTGACAAGATGCAGTGCGTCTACCATAACAGTGTGACCTCGGAGTATTGCAGAGTGTTAGCTTTCACTGTTATGCTGATGACACCCAACTCTACATGCCCCTAAAGCTGACCAACACACCCGATTGTAGTCACCTTATTACCATGAATTGATTTACGTGGACCCCGACTTAAACAAGTTGAAAAACTTATTGGGGTGTTACCATTTAGTGGTCAATTGTACGGAATATGTACTGTACTGTGCAATCTACTAATGAAAGCTTCAATCAAAAACAATCAAAACCTGGAGGCAAAATAATGTGGTGTATGTTTTGAGTTAGAGAGCGATTACTACTGAAAATGCTCTGTCGCTAACAATCGTGAGGATCAAAACACAACACAAACATTGGGATGCTTTCAGAAGCTCTCTCTCACATCTTGAACGTAGAGGTGTACTCACATGTCTTCAGGTGTCCAGTGCAAGAGGACGTTGACCTTTCCTGAGCCCTCCTTCCTCTTGGCTAGCACCTATACAGAAGTAACCAAGACACAAAAACATGAACTCATTGCAAAATAATTTGCTTTGACACATTTATTTGAAAACTACGCTCGACAACAATTTGCCTAATAATTAGCCGACTGCATCATCAATCACAAATGTAATATATACATATATATAGAGTAGGGTTGCAACAACTAATCGATTAAAATCGATTATAAAAATAGTTGGCGATTAATTTAGTCATCGATTCGTTGGATCTATGCTATGCGCAGAGGCAATTTTTTTTATAAACCTTTATTTATAAACTGCAACATGTACAAACAGCTGAGAAACAATAATCAAAATAAGTATGGTGCCAGTATGCTATTTGTTTTCCAATAAAATACTGAAAAGGATAGAAATGTAGTTTGTCTCTTTTATCCGATTATTAATCGATTAATCAAAGTAATAATCGACCGATTGATCGATTATCAAATTAATCGTTAGTTGCGGCCCTAATATAGAGAAAACACTCAGAAGTTAATACAAATAACAGAAGAAATTAACAAATTAAAGAGATGGTTTGACAAAAACAGACAATCTTTGAATCTCAGAACTAAAATAATGCTATTCGGTAACAGCAGAAGAGAAAGTCAAACACAAATACAAAAAGACTGAGTAGGCATTGAAAGGGTAAAATAAATCAAATTCTAGGTATAATAATAGATGATAAAATGAACTGGAAATCTCACATTTAAATATAGAACACAAGATGTACATGCCAAACTACTTCCTTAACGTAAATGACCGCCATAACCACAACACCAGGGGGTGCTCCACTAACCACGTTAAACCCAAATTCCGAACTAACAAAGGTCTTAACTCATTCTCTTTCTATGCCACATCAATGTGGAATGCGCTCCCAACAGGTATAAAAGAAAGGGCATCTCTATCCTCCTTCAAAACCGCAATAAAAGTTCACCTCCAGGCAGCTACAACCCTAAACTAACACCCTCCCCGGATTGCTAACAATCAAATGTAAACAATCAAATGCAGATACTTTTTCTTATGCCTTCTGATCTCTCTCTCTCTCTCTCTCTCTCTCTATGTCCACTACTTGATGTCCATATCCTACCCCCCCCCCCCCCCCTCCACACCCCTGATTGTAAATAATGTAAATAATTCATTGTGATTATCTTGTGTGATGACTGTATTATGATGATAGTATATATGATAGTATATATCTGTATCATGAATCAATTTAAGTGGACCCCGACTTAAACAAGTTGAAAAACTTATTCGGGTGTTACCATTTAGTGGTCAATTGTACGGAATATGTACTTCACTGTGCAACCTACTAATAAAAGTCTCAATCAATCAATCAATGACAAGAAAAATTTCAATATGTTCAGGACCAGAAATCACTCCATATTCTCTATTGCTGGCTACTGTTACCGTATCTGAGTTATTGTGTAGCAGTTAGTGTTGACTCGATACCAATATTTTGGTACTGGTACCAAAATTATTTTGATACTTCTCAAAATAAAGGGGACCACAAAAATGGCATTATTGGCTTTATTTTAACAAAAAATCTTAGGGTACATTAAACATGTTTCTTATTGCAATTTTGACCTTAAATAAAATAGTGAACATACTAGACAACTTGTCTTTTAGTAGTAAGTAAGCAAACAAAGGCTCCTAATTTAGCTGCTGATAACATATTGTGTCAAAATTATTAAGGACAAGTGGTAGAAAATTAATTAATCAATCTACTTTTTCATTTACTGTTAATATCTGCTTACTTTCTCTTATAATATGTTCTATCTACACTTCTTAAAATGTTATAATTTTTTATTCTAATGTTGTTTGGATGCTTTACATTAGTTTTGGATGATACCACAAATTTGGGTATCAATCTGATACCAAGTAGTTACAGAATCATATTCAAAGTCCTCTTGTGTCCAGGGATGTATTTCCTGAGTTTATAAACATAACATACATTTTAAGAAAGAAGATGTTGTGATGCAAAAAAATATCGACGTAATCATAGTAGTATCATTGGTATCATTACAGTGGATGTTAAGGAGTGGCTGGGTGTGGTGGACCGGTACTTTTCAGAGGCAGTATAGTACCAAATATGATTCATTAGTGTCGCGGTACTATACTAATACCGGTGTACCGTACAATCCTAGTAGCAATATGGGGAAATAATTAAAAAACTACACTTCGTTCACTAACCGTTTTACAAAGAAACTCAGTGAGAATAATACCTAATGTTGGATATCAAGATTGAAATTCAGGGATGTGGTGCATTTGCAAACAGCTAAAAGTATGTACAAAGCAAATAATACCCTGCTAAAAATAACTAAAACATGTGTATGCACATACAACATTTAAAACCTTTAGTATATCAGTGTGTGGAATTAATAAGTCAAACAAAGTACTAAAATGATCCAGTTAAAGAAGTTGTTCCAACACAAAGTGTTAACAAAGAAGAGGAATACTGATACTGCACCTTATTGATGAATGACACATAATGTATCACATTCAGTAAATGATGTGAACCATACAGAAATGATACTATTCAAGTGAACTGTATTGATATTTATTTATGTATTTGTTGTGTTAAAGATTGAAAAAGGAAGTTAACAGTTGTGTTAGAAAGTATTTCTAGATGCAAAATGGGTGGGATTAAATTAGCTCTGCTTCTACTTACTGCTTTTCAGTTGTGTTAAAATGTGAAACTGCTAATCTTCAATTTCAAAGCAAGCTGTGATCCAACAGGCACGATTGTAGCAATCCCACTGATCTAATGAGAATTATCTTCAAAGGCATGCCCCCTCATGGTCGTCCACATAACATGAAACACGAGGCTTTACATTTAAATATCTCGCCAAATGATACACGACCTGATCATTAACAGTAATAAGCAATGTGAGCGATCTTTTATAATGCATGCACAAGCCAATTTAGGTTTCTATTTTCAAAGAAACCTATGGGGGGTCGGGGGTAGGCATTTGTAGAAATGTAAGAATACACATTCAATTATGGTCATTTTTTGTCATTTTTTTCCACACTAATTTTCTATGGCAATTGTTTGTATTCCGTCACGTGACTTCTTCCCGGAAGACAAAACCAGCGGTGGTCAACTAAGCCAAGATGGCAAACAGCGCGCAAACTCTGAGTACACAAGGGGCCAAGATCTTCCTGCAAAAAAATCAAACTATGCAATGGAAAAGAGCCATATACTTTATAAAAAAAAATATTTGTCAAGCGATATCAAGGATTATACGTCGGTGGAGTTCCCAGACATGTCACATTATCGTGTGCTCCAGATGTCATTCTACACGGCAAAACAGACAAAAACTTAAAAAAGCATGGAGTCCTACAACTTCTTTGTATGTTGCTGGGTCAAGAACATTTGTATCAAGACTCTCCCGGATGAATCATGCATTGTTTTTAGTTTGGGTTGCATTTTGTGATTCAACTTTGCGTCTTGCGAGGACACGTCCTTGTAAACAAACTGCAAAGACTAGCCCCCGACAGCTGGCCCCCGTGACTGTATATACGTTTAAAAAAATGATTATTTAATGATTATTTGCAAAAAAAAAAAAGAAGTTTCTCAGTTCAAACTAGGGCTGCAACTAACGATTAATTTGATAATCGATTAATCTGTTGATTATTACTTCGATTAATCGATTAATAATGGGATAAAAGAGACAAACTACATTTCTATCCTTTCCAGTATTTTATTGAAAAAACCCAGCATACTGGCACCATGTTGTGGACATTGGGGGTGCAGCATACACCAATAATAACACAGAAATGTAACTCATCAGAACTGAATCAGATATTGTACACGTTTCTGTTGTGAATAATAAAGGATTCATTTTATGCTGCCTCTGAATAATAGCATGAAATATTCCAGCACCTTCATAACGTTTAGTTATACTAAAGCGTCACTCAAATCTAAATATATTTATATAGCTTTATCGGCCCGGCTACATTGATCCATTATGAAACCAACCTGAGATATTTCTGTCCGTTACGTTTATTTCCAAATTGGTAACCGTGCGTTTTCTCTCTCAAAACGGAGTCAAATGTGCCGGAGACACATTATCAGCCCCGCGTTGCAACAAAGGCATAACTTTAACGTTACTCACAAAAAAGCTGAACTCATGAATGCTTGTTGCCACTATGGACTTAAAAAGTTACGTACTGTGAGTTCCTCCCTTCATCCATGGCTCCAACATGTTTCTTCTTCAGGTGCTCCTGAAGCAATGTTGTACTTCCGTGCCATTTTGCAGGAAACGCTCTTCTTTGAAGTGTTTCTCCGCTAAACTATCGGTAGTGTTTTCCTGCGCCATTTTTCCAGCAAAGGAGACGGCGTCGTCACGTGAGCTGCACATGACACATCATTGGCTAGCTTACGCCACCTCATGAGACGTAGCCTCACCGCCGCCCTGGCGCTGTTTTGTACTGTTTTTGTACTTATTTTGATTATTGTTTCTCAGCTGTTTGTAAATGTTGCAGTTTATAAATAAAGGTTTATAAAACAAAAAAAATAACCAAAACAAAACAAAAAAAGCCTCTGCGCATGCGCATAGTTCCAACGAATCGATGACTAAATTAATCGCCAACTATTTTGGTAATCGATTTTAATCGATTTAATCGATTAGTTGTTGCAGCCCTAGTTCAAAAATTAAGTATCTTCTCTTTGCAGTCTATTCAATTGACTATAAGTTGAAAAGGATTTGCAAATCATTGTATTCTGTTTTTATTTACCATTTACACAACGTGCCAACTTCACTAGTTTTGGGTTTTGTACATCTATACCAGGGGTGTCAAACGTACGGCCGCGAACAGGTTTTATCCGGCCCGCGGGATGAGTTTGCAAAGTATAAAAATGAGCCAAATTTTTGGAATGAAAGAAACCGCTGCTCTAAATGTGTCCACTAGATGTCGCAATAGCAATTCTTTGTATCTTTGTAGATGATGCTACATATGTAAAAAAAAATAAACCACATGTTAGCACACCAGTCGAGGAAAATGAGCAAACTACATAAATAACATCCTGTAATTTGATTTTGATATATATATTTTTTTTAACAACAATGATGAACATTATCACATCATTTATTCAGAATGTATAAATAACAACAAATAAAGATAGAATACTATACTATCAGAATGTGCTCGTTCTATTTTCAAACAAAGAAAACAATCTGAAGTTGTCTTCATTTTTAAATTATCGTGCTGTGATTTTACCAATCCGGCACACTCGGGTGTAGATTGTTGTCCATGTGGCCCCCCATCTAAAATGAGTTTGACACCCCTGATCTATACTGTTTTCCAAGCTACACACTGACTACTCCAAGTTAGATCCAAGTTCTATAAGATATATTAAATGGTTGCTGAAAAGTGAGATACTGTACTGTACCTTTTCCACTAGTCTATGTTGTAGGTGTACAACTGTTGAAAATAAATGAACACATCATTTTATTTGAAAAAACTAAATTTGGTTGCCTTTTAGTGAACTTCGTGAGTCTGTTTTAATCTCTCGGTGTCCCCTAAAACGAATCATGACATGGTTCATCCACAATTCCCTACTCAGCAACTTAGTAATTGTGAAAATACAGTTGAGACAAAAACATAGAGCTTTTCTTTGCATAACATATCCCGCTGTGGCAGTTTACAGTAAAACCGCTGCGGAATTTCACACAAATATTGTCAGTAGGAATAGAGAAAGCTGGAAAAATAACCTGGAGAGTCAAAAATAGCCGCAGATATAGCCTCTTGCGTCAATTGGCTCTTTTATGTTGGGAATGTCTATTTCTGGGATGGTAAATGAGCTCACATGTGAAGAACTTCTTACGCACAGGAATATCTGAGATTATTTTGGTTACTCAAGAGACTGACTGCGGCAGGGATGGAAAAAGGAGGACAACAAGGCAAAATACCTCCTGAAGATTCCATTTCAACTTGTCAAAATGATTGTCTTCCTTTTCCCAAACATTTTGACAAAAAACATTTTATTCGTGCACTTGCGGTGTTGAGGTTTACATTATAATCAGATATTTGGTTGGAGGGAGGACAGGAATTTGACGGATAACAAGACTTTAATTTGTGTGTATAAACTCATGAGGCTCAACGTTTGCGCAAGACAAGATAAGGTTGCAGCTTTTTCTCAAAGAAACAAAGGTTGCATAAACATATCACATTTTAAAGCTCTTTTTATTACATTAGTACCTCAGGATGGATACGAGTTCCGCTGCTTTGCAGATTTTTTGGGATAGATAGGAGCTGTCTCTTGGCTAATTGTTATGCTAAAGGTTACAAACAAAAATTGGAGTTAGTCTCCCCGAACGCGAGTTGACGGAGCGAATATCTTTGTTTTTCCAAGCATGGGAATGGAAACAAAGTGAGTGTGATGGACAGTGCTATGAAGAATTAGTGGATGATATTCATTGAATTAAAGAAAGAAATAGGGTTGTTTAGTACCACAATACTAATAAATCATATTCGGTACAAAACCGCCTCTAAAAAGTACCGGTACCCGCCCCTTTTTTTTTTTTTACTTGCATGAAGGCGCGTCGTCACGTCGTGATTTCCTGGTTTCCCGAAGAGATGAGCATGTTCGGCAATGCACAATCACAGAGTACTTACAAGCAGACACAGTGTGTAGACAGAAAAGGGAGAATGGACGCATTTTGGCTTAAAAACTAAAGATAAAGGTGAAGTTATAACACTGAAACGCCCTCAGGAAGAGGTGCTTTAAGACAGTGGTCCCCAACCACCGGGCCGCAGACCGATTGGTACCGGGCCGCACAAGAAATTAAAAAAAAAAATTAAAAAAATAATGAAATCAACATAAAAAACACAATATATACATTATATATCAATATAGATCAATACAGTTTGCAGGGATACAGTCCGTAAGCACACATGATTGTATTTATTTATGTAAAAAAAAAAAAAAAAATTTTTTTTTTTAAATACACCCCCCATCCACCGGTCCGTGGGACAAATTTTCAAGCGTTGACCGGTCCGCAGCTACAAAAAGGTTGGGGACCACTGCTTTAAGACATGGCTAGCTAGCTAGCGGCTAACATCCATCTGCAGTCGGCAGTGTTTTAGCTACTTCTAAATCACTAATCCTCGCCTGCATGGCGACAAATAAAGTAAGTTTCTTACAAGTATCATCCCTGCAGGACGAGGAATAGCTAAACATGCTTCACTACACACCGTAGGAAGATACAATAGCTCACCGTCATCACAATGTAAACAAACGCCATGGATGGATCTACACCTGACATCCACTGTAATGATACAAGAGAGTATCTAGTCGATACTACTACGATTACCCGACATGGATATTTTTTTAGCATCACAAAAATTTATATTATGTTTATAAACTCAAGAAATGTGTCCCTGGACACATGAGGACTTTGAATATGACCAATGTATGATCCTGTAACTACTTAGTATCGGATTGATACCCAAATGTGTGGTATCATCCAAAACTAGGGATGTCCGATAATGGCTTTTTGCCGATATCCGATATTGTCCAACTCTTAATTACCGATACCGATATCAACCGATACATACAGTCGTGGAATTAACACATTATTATGCCTAATTTGGACAACCAGGTATGGTGAACATAAGGTCCTTTTTAAAAATAATAATAAGATAAATAAATTAAAAATATTTTCTTGAATAAAAAAGAAAGTAAAACAATATAAAAACAGTTACATAGAAACTAGTAATTAATGCAAATGAGTAAAATTAACTGTTAAAGGTTAGTACTATTAGTGGAGCAGCAGCACGCACAATCATGTGTGCTTACGGACTGTATCCCTTGCAGACTGTATTGATATATATTGATATATAATGTAGGAAGCAGAATATTAATAACAGAAAGAAACAACCCTTTTGTGTGAATGAGTGTGAATGGGGGAGGGAGGTTTTTTGGGTTGGTGTACTCATTGTAAGTGTAGCTTGTGTTTTTTATGTTGATTTAATAAAAAAAGCAAAAACAAAAAAACGATACCGATAATAAAAAAAACGATACCGATAATTTCCGATATTACATTTTAAAGCATTTATCGGCCGATAATATCAGCAGGCCGGTATTATCGGACATCTCTATCCAAAACTAATGTAAAGTATCAAACAACAGAAGAATAAGTGATTATTACATTTTAACAGAAGTGTAGATAGAACATGTTGAAACAGAAAATAAGCAGATATTAACAGTAAATGAACAAGTAGATTAATAATAAATTTTTACAGCTTGTCCTTAATATTTAGACAAAATAATAGATTTTTTTTTTTGTTGATAAATGACTGTTACTGCATATGTCAGCAGACTAATTAGGAGCCTTTGTTTGTTTACTTACTACTAAAAGACAAGTTGTTTTGTATGTTCATTATATTATTTAAGGACTAAATTGCAATAAGAAACATATGTTTAATGTACCCTAAGATTTTTTGTTAAAATATAGCCAATATAGACATTTTTTGTGTTCCCCTTATTTTATAAAAGTACAGAAAAGTATCGCAAAGTATCGAAATACATTTTGGTACCGGTACCAAAATATTGGCATCGGGACAACCCTAGAAAGAAACCCATATAAACATGACCGAGCGTGTCGCAGACTTGGTAAAGATTAGCACTGCTAGTCTGCACAATACAGCATATTTTACTTCAACCGGCAGAGGAAATGTTTGGGAGTCAAATTATGCCGTCCATTTAAAGCCTAAATAAAAACCGAGACAGCTCGTATCTCAAATAACTCCTAAGTTGAGCTACCACTGTGTTTCATACAGTAAAACTACCGTACAGTAGTTGCTTGTAGTACATTCCATTGTATTGTTTTTCATACAATATTTGTTGTATAAAAGTTTTTCTTTCGAAAGGCATGTCACGTGTTAAAATTGTGTTTTGTTTGTATTTTTGGGTGGTGGGGGATGAAGCACCAATTAAATCGGTTTCCCTTCATCTCAATGGGCGATGCTGTTTTGGATTATGAGCTTTGCGGTACGAGCTTTGTCACTCTTTAAACTCCTATCTTGCGGTACCACTGACTACTTTTTTTTATCTAATTTTACACTTATTTTTCAATTTCCGCAGCCATTCACCTTTGAGTCATATAACTTGGTATATGAAACATGCTATCGTTAGCACACATGCTAAGTGTTAGCATTTTTATGTAAACATGCTACTGTTTTAGGCTAGCTCTGTGACTCATTTTAGCGCTTCTGTAGCAAGTCTACTGACAGATTAAGTTTGAACTATACGCTACTTTGTATTAGAAATGGCAACAGCGAAGGATGCATGTGCATGTACGAGTCAGTCTGCCAAGAGGATAGCAAAAAAGAAGGAGCTTATTAACTACAGTGTCAGACTACAATGACGGACCCAAGCAAAACACCTGGGGTAAATTTATACCATATATGGATAATCCAATGACGTCATCGGTGCGAAAAACATCACAGGTTCCGCACATTTCAAACGGCTCCTTAAGGAAGGCAAGATTATTTTATAAATATCTCCGCAATACCTCCGCAGCTTAATTTAAACATTTTGGGATTGCTACCCCATGGCAGCTGTGGCTACAAATGTAGCTTACCACCACCAGGTGTGAATGAATGATGGATTCCCACTTCTCTGTGAGCGCCTTGAGTATCTAATAATAGAAAAGCGCGATATAAAATCTAATCCATTATTATTATTTATGCAGATCCCAAATACAAATACTCTTGAAACTTAAAGTGTTTACAAAGTACAAAGAAGAAGAACCACGATGAACATTCTGAATTTATTTCAACCATCCATCTGTTCATTTTCAAGATAATCTTACTCATCTCACCATATGAAATGTAACTTACTTCACCGAGTAATATTTATTTATTTTTATTGTGATTACTTATGGAGTATATTGTGAATAAATTGAGAACAGGAAGTGAACAAAAGTTTGAGCAACTCTTATGTAAAAGAAAAGCATGCACCTCCTGGTACCCTAGCACCTCCAAAACCCTCAAATCTAAACTCCAAACATCTCAGAACAAGCTAGTCAGGTTACTTCTAGACCTCCACCCCAGATCCCACCTCACTCCTACCCACTTCTCTAAAGTGGGCTGGCTCAAGGTGGAGGACAGAGTTAAACAACTTGCACTGAGCCTAGTCTATAAAATCCGCTACACCTCCCTGATACCGAAGTACATGTCAAACTACTTCCTTAACGTAAATGACCGCCATAACCACAACACCAGGGGGAGCTCCACTAACCACGTTAAACCCAGATTCCGAACTAACAAAGGTCTTAACTCATTCTCTTTCTATGCCACATCAATGTGGAATGCGCTCCCAACAGGTATAAAAGAAAGGGCATCTCTATCCTCCTTCAAAACCGCAATAAAAGTTCACCTCCAGGCAGCTACAACCCTAAACTAACACCCTCCCCGGATTGCTAATAATCAAATGTAAACAATCAAATGCAGATACTTTTTCTTTTTCTTATGCCTTCTGATCTCTCTCTCTCTCACTCTATGTCCACTACTTGATGTCCATATCCTATTCCCCCCCCCCCCCCCTCCACACCCCTGATTGTAAATAATGTAAATAATTCAATGTGATTATCTTGTGTGATGACTGTATTATGATGATAGTATATATGATAGTATATATCTGTATCATGAATCAATTTAAGTGGACCCCGACTTAAACAAGTTGAAAAACTTATTGGGGTGTTACCATTTAGTGGTCAATTGTACGGAATATGTACTTCACTGTGCAACCTACTAATAAAAGTCTCAATCAATCAATCAATCAAAAAGGGTAGGATTAAATAACCTCTGTTTCTTCCTACTCCTTGTCGAACATGTTGAAAAGAGAAACTGGAAATTGTGATGTATCATGTTGTACGCTTGCATGTTCCAAATAAACTCAAACTCAAACAACAGTAGGTATCATTAGGTAATAAAAGTTGGTTATAACAATATATAAGTTATACAATATATAATACAACTTGTATTATATATTGACGTCTCCAGCCATATAAGCTATATATTAACAGATATGTTGTTTAACCCTAACTTACATAAGGGTTAGACCTTATCTTACCTTACCTTAGGGTTAGACCCTAACCCCATAAAGCCATATTGCACAGGTTTAATTGTATATTATACCTTCATATTTACAGTAACCTATCAGTATACTTTAATGACACATTAAAGGCCTACTGAAATGAATTTTTTTTATTCAAACGGGAATAGCAGATCCATTCTATGTGTCATACTTGATCATTTCGCGATATTGCCATATTTTTGCTGAAGTAGAGAACAACGACGATAAAGATCGCAACTTTTGGTATCTGATAAAAAAAAGCCTTGCCCCTACCGGAAGTAGCATGACGTAGTCAATTGAACAGCTCCTCACATTTTCCTATTGTTTACAATGCAGCTAGAGCGATTCGGACCGAGAAAGCGACGATTACCCCATTAATTTGAGCGAGGATGAAAGATTCGTGGATGAGGAACGTTAGAGTGAATGACTAGAATGCAGTGCACGACATATCTTTTTTCGCTCTGACCGTAACTTAGGTACAAGCTGGCTCATTGGATTCCACACTCTCTCCTTTTTCTATTGTGGATCACGGATTTGTATTTTAAACCACCTCGGATACTATATCCTCTTGAAAATGAGAGTCGAGAACGCGAAATGGACATTCACAGTGACTTTTATCTCCACGACAATACATCGACGAAGCTCTTTAGCTACTGAGCTAACGTGATAGCATCGGGCCCAAATGCAGATAGAAACAAAATACATAAACCCCTGACTGGAAGGATAGACAGAAGATCAACAATACTATTAAACCATGAACATGTAAATACACGGTTAATGCTTTCCAGCTTGGCGAAGCTTAAAAATACTGTTGCTAACGACGCCATTGAAGCTAACTTAGTATAACGGGACCTCACAGAGCTATGATAAAAACATTAGCGCTCCACCTACGCCAGCCAGCCATCTGCTCATCAACACCCGTGCTCACCTGTGTTCCAGCGATAGACGGAAGGATTAAGGACTTCACCACGATCATCCGTGCGGTCGGTAGCTAGCGTCGGCTAGCGCGTCTGCTATCCGAGTCAAAGTCCTCCTTGTTGTGTTGCTACAGCCAGCCGCTAATACACCGATCCCACCTACAACTTTCTTCTTTGCAGTCTTCATTGTTCATTAAACAAATTGCAAAAGATTCACCAACACAGATGTCCAGAATACTGTGGAATTATGAGATGAAAACAGAGCTTTTTGTATTGGATTCAATGGGGTACCAATACTTCTGTTTCACTGGCTACGTCACGCGCATACGTCATCATCCAAAGGCGTTTTCAAACGGAAGTTTAGCGGGAAATTTAAAATGTCACTTTATAAGTTAACCCGGCCGTATTGGCATGTGTTGCAATGTTAAGATTTCATCATTGATATATAAACTATCAGACTGCGTGGTCGCGAGTAGTGGCTTTCAGTAGGCCTTTAAATGTTCAACAATTACTAAAACTGCACTTGTAGTTTGGTAATCTGATTTTACCCTAAGCTAAAACAAAGATGTTACACACATTTGGTTAATTCACTTAGAGTTTATTCAAAGCTACACAATAAATGCATAAATTATATGCATAAAGCCATGAACAGTTCTGGCTGAATTTGTGACATTTAAATAAAAATGTTGACTATTGCATTGTTTTATTTTGTGCTATTAATATATATTATTATTATTACCAGCTGAGATGTCATTAAAAGTGTCTAAAATACGTTGTGCATGCTATTACAGGACTTTTCCAATAAAATAACATTACCAATGTATTTTGGGCTTCACATATCTGAAACAAACAAACAAAAAAAAATGTACTTGATCAAAAAAGGGTCTGTTAAATTTAATTAAACATAAATGTCAGAAGCAGCACAGTGTTTTATTAAAAATAAATAAACAATAAAACAGAAACGGGTTAATTAATGACAGTCTAAGGCAGAGGGGTCCATATTCTATATCATTGGGCCTAAATAAAGTGTTAATTAAATTACAAATGTCCTATATGTATTACAGCACAGTATTGGTTTATTTTTCTCAGAAAGTGGCTAACTATCCATAAAGATAGTTACCAAGGGTAAACACTGCTAACAACATGGCAGCTAATGCTCGCACTATCTTGGATGTGACAATCAAGTTGAACAACTTTTGGCAGAACAATTTTTTCAAGCACTTCCATCTTGGACACCTGCCTCTTCAATAACACATCTCCACATTGGTGAGCCTTTGATGCAAGAAGATGTCTAAAGATAACGGTTGTACGTAGCAGGACTCGATGGGACTCGGCACAACACTCAATGCTGACAACACTGCTATCAGCTCTCAGCTCTCATCAGCTGTCCGAACACTCTGTTGATTCAAGGATGCACTTCATCTTCGACATTGATAACACAGCTCCACACGACACTGCCGAGCGACGCGGAATGACAACACAGGACACGCATTGCTAACAACACGGAATGCAAACAACACGGCTGGTGGTCGCAGCTGCGACCGTCAAGTTGACCAAGTTTTTGCAGAACAACAACCGACTGTTGTTTACACACATGGAAGCCCAGTTCTAACTTAGAGGAATTACCAGGATGTGATAAGGTATTTCCACGTGTCGTGGCTGTGTTTTAGTGGCCGGGTGACCGCCATAGCAATGACGCCTGGAGGGTCCGCCGGGCTACAGGTGAATACTGTAATCTACAGTAGAACACAATCTTGGCAACCATAAGGAAATGAGTGCAAAGGTGACTTTTCGGGTATTATTTCTGCTCTAACTATCAAAATATTTAGTTTAATAATAATAATACTCGTACTTTGCAGAAATCTGTCTACCAGGGTTAGGCATGGAACCAATTGGCCGCAATAAATGAAGGACGACCGTACTCATGAAGTAGCCCTAGAGTTCTACAAAGTTGGTAACCCTTGATTTAAGGGTATGTAACGTAAGTGAAGGTGAGATACAAGAGTTTGAACTAGGACTGTTAACGTTAACCAGGGTGATTTAAAAATATATACACTACCGTTCAAAAGTTTGGGGTCACCCAAACAATTTTGTGGCATAGCCTTCATTTCTAAGAACAAGAATAGACTGTCGAGTTTCAGATGAAAGTTCTCTTTTTCTGGCCATTTTGAGCGTTTAATTGACCCCACAAATGTGATGCTCCAGAAACTCAATCTGCTCAAAGGAAGGTAAATAAATAAATGATAAATGGGTTATACTTGTATAGCGCTTTTCTACCTTCAAGGTACTCAAAGCGCTTTGACAGTATTTCCATATTCACCCATTCACACACACATTCACACACTGATGGCGGGAGCTGCCATGCAAGGCGCTAACCAGCAGCCATCAGGAGCAAGGGTGAAGTGTCTTGCCCAAGGACACAACGGACATGACTAGGATGGTAGAAGGTGGGGATTGAACCCCAGTAACCAGCAACCCTCCGATTGCTGGCACGGCCACTCTACCAACTTCGCCACGCCGTAGCTTCTGTAACGAGCTAAAGTGTTTTCAGATGTGTGAACATGATTGCACAAGGGTTTTCTAATCATCAATTAGCCTTCTGAGCCAATGAGCAAACACATTGTACCATTAGAACACTGGAGTGATAGTTGCTGGAAATGGGCCTCTATACACCTATGTAGATATTGCACCAAAAAGCAGACATTTGCAGCTAGAATAGTCATTTACCACGTTAGCAATGTATAGAGTGTATTTCTTTCAAGTTAAGACTAGTTTAAAGTTATCTTCATTGAAAAGTACAGTGCTTTTCCTTCAAAAATAAGGACATTTACATGTGACCCCAAACTTTTGAACGGTAGTGTATACATATCGCATTATCATATATGAGTGAAGCATAATCACATCCGGGTTGAAGCTTTGTTACACGGTCTGTGATCACGATGAGAAGGGGCCAATTTTCCTTCCAAACAGAACTTTGGATAAAAATAAGGTATCGTGTTGGTATTGCAGCGACACACGTTCTTATCATCGGCGCACATCCAGTTTAAAATACCATCTTAAAGCAAAACACGTACTTGAAGATGAGAGCATGAATGCTACATGGACAACAAGCAGAGGAGAACGCTACGCTGGCAGTTTACCTGCGTCAATGTTGTCAACAAAAGTACTACAGTTAACATCGAACATCTGTGAAGACCAAGTCCTGTAAGAAGACGTTCTTCATACCACCAGAGCTGATCCGTCGTACAATATCTTACAATCGTACAATATAATTGTACTACACAAACAAGAGCATCAAGTTGCATTACCGGCTAAATGTGAAGTTATTTTGCTAACTGGAGAACACGGGGCATCTGTAAGTAATCACAACGAGCTGGGGTCGCATTGTACCAAAAAAGAGATCAGCCTTGTCATCTGAAGAGATAAACAAGCGTGTTTGTTTAAACAACTGTTGAAACTAAAGAAGAGTAAATGCAGATTTAAATGGTGCATTATGTTAAGTTGTTTATGAGTGTGTTTACTAATGTACATTATCTTTTAGTGAACATCTGAACCTTGTTTGCTATATCATTGCAAAGACTTTCAAAATGTGCACTAAATTCTTACTATAATTACTGTCACCAGTAGTTTGAAACAAAACAATGGCTTGCGGTTTAGCAAACATTTAAAAAAAGTTGTAGTATTGAATTTGTATCCAAATATTGGTGTATTTTGTTGACCATTTTTTATTCATGCAAGCAATTCAACCGTGGTTACCGTATTTTTCGGACTATAAGGCGCACTTAAAATTATTTGATTTTCTCCAAAAATGACAGTGTGCCTTATAACCCGGTGCGTCTAACGTACGGAATAATTCCGGTTGTGCTTACCGACCTCGAAACGATTTTATTTGGTACATGGTGTAATGATAAGTGTGACCAGTAGATGGTAGTCATTCATAAGAGATATGAGTAGACTGCAATATGATGGCAGTAAACAACACCAAAACTCTGAATGTTTCATTGAAATTAAAGAACATTATGCACGGCACTCAAAAATCTGTCAAAATGTTTTAGTACGACTTTGAAGCCGCACCGCTTGATGGATTGTCGGTCCATTACGGCTACCGTAGTCAGAGATACAAGTATTACTATGGTGTGTGTATAAGGACCGACTGTATTATCTGGTGTTTTGTTTCACAATATTATGCAAAACCAACTTTTATTTCCTTCTGGTACCTGCTGATGCGTATTTGAGGTCTGCATAATAAAGTATTTCTGATAAGTCCTGAAAATTTGCGCAAGTCCGCCACTGTAGTCTGTGGCGATGCCGTAGTCGATAAGCTTTTTCTTTTTCTCTATCTTCTTTTTATGGGACATTCGTCCTCTGCTGTTGCAATTTGTAATATAACATAGCGTTAAGTTCTAACTTATATCTGTCGGTAAACTCGCTATGGAAGCGCTAAAAACTACCGGTGTAGTGGGTTTACATTATTCACCCAAGGAACTTTAGTTATTACGGAGTTCCGGTCGGACGGTTTTTCACGGGACACATTTCCGGCGTTGTTGTTGCACTAGTGAGCCACGGATCTTTTGACACTTCTTCCACTCCCGTCCTTGCACGCTACACCGCTACAACAAAGATGACGGGGAGAAGACGCTGTCCAAGGTGAGCCACGTAAATAAGACCGCCCACAAAACGGCGCATCTTGAAGCGACTGTCAGAAAGCGATGTGTAAAACATCATCTATGCAACATTTTGACCAAAGAACCACCATTACATGTTATGTAGACCACAAGGAAGTCTTTTACATTTAGAAAAAAATCATAATATGACCCCTTTAATGCGCCTAATAATCCGGTGCGCCTTTTGTATGAAAATAGACCTGAATAGACCCACTCATCAGCAGTGCGCCCTATGGTCCGGAAAATACGGTAATCATGATTAGTCACAGTTTAAGACATACTTGCCAACCCTCCCGTTTTTAGCGGGAGAATCCCGGTATTCAGCGCCTCTCCCGACAACCTCCCGGCAGAGATTTTCTCCCGACAAACTCCCGGTATTTAGCCGGAGCTGGAGGCCACGCCCCCTCCAGCTCAATGCGGACCTGAGACTGAGTGGGGACAGCCTGTTCTCACGTCCGCTTTCCCACAATATAAACAGCTTGCCTGCCCAATGACGTCATAACATCTAGGGCTTTTAGAGAGTAGAGTGCACAAACAACTGCGCACACAACAAGGAGACGAAGCAGAAGAACGAGGAAATTACAGACATGGCGACGCCGTCGACGAGCAAGAGGAAGAAATACGCTTGCAAGTTCCAAAACGAATGGAAACAAGAATTTCAGTTCACCCAGGACAGTTTCGAAGGGGAAGGTGTATGTTGCCTGTAAATATGTAGAACAGACTTCTCCATTGGACACGGTGGCCGAAATGATATACTCATCATGAACGGAGAAGTTAAACAGGACAATACTGCCATCTAATGGATAGCCACCGGAACACTGAAATTCAAGTATTTCTTTTATGTAAATAAAATAAATAAATAAATATATATATAAATATATATATATATATATATATATATATATATATATATATATATATATATATATATATATATATATATATATATATATATATATATATATATATATATATATATATATATAGCTAGAATTCACTGAAAGTCAAGTATTTCATACATATATATATATATATATATATACATATATATATATATATATATATATATATATATATATATATATATATATATATATATATATATATATATATATAGCTAGAATTCACTGAAAGTCAAGTATTTCATACATATATATATATATATATATATATATACATATATATATATATATATATATATATATATATATATATATATATATATATATATATATATATATATATATATATATATATATATGAAATACTCGAGTTGGTGAATTCTAGCTGTAAATAACCACGCCCCCGCCCCCAACCCCCCACCCCTCACCTCCCGATATTTGAGGTCTCAAGGTTGGCAAGTATGGTTTAAGAGTGTGCTTAATTAGTTTTTAAAAAAGTATCAGCTGGCGACCCTAGTTTGAACATTTGAAATGACTTGCGATGGGACTGCTTTAATACCGTCATGTCAATCAAACCAAGCACTGAAAGGCCAAGAGGGGGAGGCATGTGGAGGCAGAGGTAGAGACAAAAGGAGGTTGTGCTGTGAAAAGAACATCAGAGTGGCTCTAAAACAGGCGGTCAAAAGTGCAAAACCAAAGCTGGGGGAGAGCAGGCTTGTTCTAACTGGGTGCCTGTCTCGTGTCAGAGGGTCAAGCGCTGAATGACGCAGATTGGCGTAATAACAAAAATATCCCACCATAAACATGGCTGACTTGCTCTAGCGTGTCAGCAGGCTCACTGGCCGAACTCCACAAAACCCCCACAGCTCTGCTCTGTCCCCGGCCTGGAGGAGTCCACTGGGGCCTGTGGTGCTCCTTCTCGCCCCACAACTCTCCAGGGCTAATGGAAAGGAGAACATATACTCAACTGGCCAGAAATCCTTCCCATTCCTTAACCCGGACATTCACCAAAACCCCCTTCCTTGTCCTCTTTCTAAAAGCATCCATCTCGCTACGTACAATGGTCGGACATCAGGAAGAAGGTGAAGAAGAAGGTAGATGTGGCCAAAACAGGCAAGTAGACCAGAGGTAAAGTAGTCCTGCATCCCGTTTGAAAAGAGAGTTGCTGCAATGGTACATACAATTTTATAAAAGGTGGATGACTCTGATTGCCCCCAATAAAAATACGATTTGTGTAAGTTACAACTAGGGATGTCCGATAATGGCTTTTTGCCGATATTGTTCAACTCTTTAATTACCGATACCGATATCAACCGATATATACAGTCGTGGAATTAACACATTATTATGCCTAATTTGGACAACCATGTATGGTAAAGATAAGGTGCTTTTTTTTAAAAATGAATCAAATAAAATAATATAAATAAATTAAAAGCATTTTCTTGAATAAAAAAGAAAGTAAAACAATATAAAAACAGTTACATAGAAACTAGTAATTAATGAAAATTTGTAAAATTAACTGTTAAAGGTTAGTATTATTAGTGGAGCAGCAGCACACACAATCATGTGTGCTTACGGACTGTATCCCTTGCAGACTGTATTGATATATATTGATATATAATGTAGGAAGCAGAATATTAATAACAGAAAGAAACAACCCTTTTGTGTGAATGAGTGTAAATGGGGGAGGGAGGTTTTTTGGGTTGGTGCACTAATTGTAAGTGTATCTTGTGTTTTTTATGTGGATTTAATAAAAAAAACAAAAACCGATACTGATAATAAAAAAACCGATACCGATAATTTCCGATATTACATTTTAACGCATTTATCGGCCGATAATATCGGCAGACCGATATTATCGGACATCTCTAGTTACAACATTTGTTCATAGAGGAGCCTGCTCACAGCCAGATTACAGTTTCATGTAAAAAATTATGTAATATTTAGTTTGCAATTTTTTAAGTGTAAATATGCCAGCATATCAAAAAGGATAGCAAATACTTCCATTTTGTTTGATTACTCAATTTATTATTAAAACCCAGGAGAGCTCCTTGCGGTAGCAGCCGTACGTGACACAAAGTCGTGCCCGGAGGTAACACAAACAAGTGAAAGATTCAAAAGAGCTGCAAACTGCGGCTGCTAGCCTGCTAAGCTAACAAAGACAGCTCACGCTAAAATGATGGTCTGTAAAGTCATTTATTAGTATTCCACCAAGTGTTTTGGTCTTGACAAGATTAGTGAAAAAAAATGACCTATTATGTAGTTTTATTGTGTATGTTTTTTTTCCTGTTGATTTTGGGTAAGCACGCCATTTCTGTCAGCATAGCTTGGCTCCAAGTTCCACATTTGCCAGGTCAAGTCACGCCAACCTGACTATCGGCTTCCGTCTGCTTTTTGATTGATTGATTGATACTTTTATTAGCAGATTGCACATTTCAGTACATATTCCGTACAACTGACCACTAAATGGTAACACCCGAACAAGTTTTTCAACTTGCTTAAGTCGGGGTCCACGTAATCAATTCATGGTCCAACGTTTCATTATCTCTTCGCGCTCGCTTCTATAAGCAGTTGTTTATCCTCCGTATATTCAGCTTCAAAAAGATAAGGTTGTTAAAGTTAAAGTACCAATGATTGTCACACACACACACTAGGTGTGGCGAAATTATTCTCTGCATTTGACCCATCACCCTTGATCACCCCCTGGGAGGTGAGGGGAACAGTGGGCAGCAACTGTGGCCGCGCCCGGGAATCATTTTTGGTGATTTAACCCCCAATTCCAACCCTTGATTCTGAATGCCAAGCAAGGAGGTAATGGCTCCCATTTTTTTAGTCTTTGGTATGACTCGGCCGGGGTTTGAACTCACAACCTACCCATCTCAGGGCTAACACTCTAACCACGAGGTGAATCCTCTTTTGTCCAAACATAGTCGTCTTTGTTTCTGTTACCAAGTCTGCCATTATCCAAACACACACACATTTGTTTCCTGAAATAAGAACACACATTTGTTGCCGGAAGTTGGAAATGTGCTGCTATGAAAAAGGAAATAAATGCGCTGAGGAAATAAGTTCCAGCAATGCTTAAAATCGCCAAAATTTGGTAAATATTGAACATATTTTATATTGTTATGAAAGTATCTGTTACTACATTGTATATATACTTGCAGCGTGTACATAACAGGTTGATGGAGGGTTTACAAGTTGTTTTAGAGGGCTTACAAGTTGTTTTAGAGGGCTTTGAAAGCTACAATGGTGACTCCCATTAGCCACATTTTGCAAGCATTTTTTAATCATCTTGACAATCCTAAAAAAACAAACATGTGTGTTCTTGTCTCTCATAATAATAAGCAACATTTTAAAAAAGTGCATTTCCCCTTTAAATAACATTGTGGTGCACAATGCGGTGAAGACCTTGAGTTATGTGCACTTGGGCATTCGCCTCACATGAACATCAAAACTTCAAAAAGGAACACAATCCTGTTTTTTTTTTATTATCATGGACGGTTTCCGCTTCATATCTCCAGCTCCATTAGCTGCGATGTTACATTACAAGATCAGAAGCACCTCAGGAGATTGTTGCCACTTTTCCCTCGGGGGTGGGGGGGGGTAAACATGGATTTTACATCTCATGAACACGCTAATTGTTTCTGCAAGGTTAGCCAGAAGTGGCATGCAACGAGCAGAAAGGCACAAATTTAAAATGTATAATGATAGCAATTATCTGATTCAGGAGGATAATAAACAACACCCTAAATAGCATTCATTGATAGATAAAATTGAGCATTATGCCTTATCAATTAATAATTATCATACTCACAACTGTCTTAGCTTTATGGCCATGAATGAATGTGACTGCAGGCTGCCCATTCTTTTAATAAGGTCTGTTATGTTTTCAACAAGAGGATACACAGTACCCTCTAGTGGAACTGCAAGGAATAGCAATCATTACAAAAATAACAAAAAAGAGGGACAAGAGGTAGAAAATGGATGGATGGACAGAATAGCAATCAGTACAACAATAGAACATACAGCAAAATGGTACACTTACAGTAAAATGGCATGATTGTAAAAGGCTTGTTAATAACGTAGTAATGAAATTAATTTTCCATATGTAAATGCATATGACTGATTAATTGTAATCTGAGTTTAGAATGGTGCAAGTCCCACGAATACAACCCAACTGCATTTCCTGTGAAGACTGATTCAGAGAAAAACAATGTCAAGCCTTGAGGCAAAAAAAAGGTTCACTTAAAGTGCACTGATTTAAAGAGAAAAAAAAAAGCAGAAAAAAAAAAGCTTTTTTTTTTCCCCCAAGAGTGAAATTCTTACGCCCCCTACTGTCCAAAAATAAAAGTACACAAATAAAGACCAGCCTCAAAGAGTGCACAGATGGCAACACTGAGTGATGACAATTTTAAGTTAAAGTACCAATGATTGTCAACGCAAACTTATACTCTGCATTTGACCCATCATCCTTGATCACCCCCTGGGAGGTGAGGGGAGCAGTGGGCAGCAGCTGTGGCAATGATTTTTGGTGATTTAACCCCCAAATCCAACCCTTGATGCTGCGTGCCAAGCAGGGAGGTAATGGGTCCCATTGTAGTAGTACATAAGATACATAACTAAATGTATGACTTTGCTATGGTATCAGGAAATAAAATGTGCCACCTATAACAAGAATAAATGATGTTAGAGGCTGCACAATGTAAATAAAGCCACAGTACACATTGCTGGTGCATGTCAAGCTTTTAAAGGCCTATTAAAACCCACTACTACCGACCACGCAGTCTGATAGTTTATCCTCCCAATGTTCAATCAATCAATCAATGTTTATTTATATAGCCCTAAATCACAAGTGTCTCAAAGGGCTGCACAAGCCACAACGACATCCTCGGTACAGAGCCCACATGATGAAATCTTAACATTGCAACACATGCCAATACGGCCGGGTTAACTTATGAAGTGACATTTTAAACTTCCGGTTCGAAACGTCTATGTATGATGACGTATGCGCGTGACGTCACGACGGCAACGGAAGTATTCGTACCCAATGTGTCACCATACAAACTGCTCTGTTTTCATCGAACAATTCCACAGTATTCTGGACATCTGTGTTGGTGAATCTTTTGCAATTTGTTTAATGGACAATGGAGACTGCTAATAAGAAAGTTGTAGGTGGGATCGGTGTATTAGCGGCGGACTACAGCAACACAATCAGGAGGTTGTGTTGTGTTTGAGCTGGATAGCAGACGCGCTACCGTGAGTACAGCTTTGGCTTCCAAACATTTGATCGCTTGCCCGTACGTGCGTGTCGCTATGTGCATGTCACGTACGTAACTTTGGGGAAATATATGTTTCTTGCCGACTCTGATGGCGGCCGGGGTGTCGTCGAAAGCTACAACGCCCGCCGCCGCCGCTCCGTAGCTAGCTTTAATTGTTAAGCTACGCCAAGCTGGAAAGCATTAACCGTGTAGTTACATGTTCATGGTTTAATAGTATTGTTGATCTTCTGTCTATCCTTCCAGTCAGGGTTTTTTAAAATTTTGTTTCTATCTGCATTTCAACCCGATGCTATCACGTTAGCTCCGTAGCTAAAGTGCGTCAACGATGTATTGTCGTGGAGATAAAAGTCACTGTGAATGTCCATTTCGCGTTCTCCACTCTCATTTTCAAGAGGATATAGTATCCGAGGTGGTTTAAAATACAAATCCGTGATCCACAATAGAAAAAGGAGAGTGTGTGGAATCCAATGAGCCAGCTTGTACCTAAGTTACGGTCAGAGCGAAAAAAGATACACCCTGCACCGCCTCTCTAGTTCTTCACTCTAACGCTCCTCATCCACGAATCTTTCATCCTCGCTCAAATTAATGGGGTAATCGCCGCTTTCTCGGTCCGAATCTCTCTCGCTCCATTGTAAACAACGGGGAATTGTGAGGAATCCTTCATCCTGTGACGTCACGCTACTTCCGGTACAGGCAAGGCTTTTTTTTTATCAGCGATCAAAAGTTGCGAACTTTATCGTCGTTGTTCTATACTAAATCCTTTCAGCAAAAATATGGCAATATCGCGAAATGATCAAGTATGACACATAGAATGGATCTGCTATCCCCGTTTAAATAAAAAAAAATCATTTCAGTAGGCCTTTAAGTAGTCTTTTTTTAAAGCATATTCTACATAGTTTTGGGCTAAATTATGAGCTAAATTAAGTCCTATTTATTCAGTGTATTTATTAGAGTGCAGTATCTGTCTTAGGGTGTGGCGATCAATAAAGATACTCACCAAACAGGATTTCTGTTTCCGAGTAAAGGGTATAGACTGGGGCAGCACGGTGGTACAGGGGTTAGTGCATGTGCCTCACAATACAAAGGTCCTCAGTAGTCCCGAGTTCAATCTCGGCCTCTTTCTGTGTGGAGTTTGCATGTTCTCCCCGTGACTGCGTGGGCTCCCTCCGGGTACTCCGGCTTCCTCCCACCTCCAAAGACATGCACCTGGGGATAGGTGGATTGGCAACACTAAATTGGCCCTAGTGTGTGAATGTGAGTGTGAATGTTGTCTATCTGTGTTGGCCCTGCGATGAGGTAGCGACTTGTCCAGGCGAATGCAGCTGAGATAGGCTCCAGCACCCCCAACGACCCCAAAAGGGACAAGCGGTGGAAAATGGATGGATGGATGGGTATAGACTGCTAACAACAATGACGGCTAATCCTAGCGCTACTGCAGGGGTCACCAACGCGGTGCCCGCGGGCACCAGGTAGCCCGTAAGGACCAGATGAGTAGCCCGCTGGCCTGTTCTAAAAATAGCTCAAATAGCAGCACTTACCAGTGAGCTGCATCTATTTTTTACATTTTATTTATTTACTAGCAAGCTGGTCTCGCTTTGCCCGACATTTTTAATTCTAAGAGAGACAAAACTCAAATACAATTTGAAAATCCAAGAAAATATTTTAAAGACTTGGTCTTCACAATTTTTTTTCCTTTGCTTCTTATAACTTTCAGAAAGACAATTTTAGAGAAAAAACACAACCTTAAAAATGATTTTAGGATTTTTAAACACATTTACCTTTTTACCTTTTAAATTCCTTCCTTTTCTTTCCTGACAATTTAAATCAATGTTCAAGTAAATTTTATTTTTTTTATTGTAAAGAATAATAAATACATTTTGATTTAATTCTTCATTTTAGCTTCTGTTTTTTCGATGAAGAATATTTGTGAAATATTTCTTCAAACGTATTATGATTAAAATTCAAAAAAATTATTCTGGCAAATCTAGAAAATCTGTAGAATCAAATTTAAATCTTATTTCAAAGTCTTTTGAATTTATTTTAAAATGTTTGTTCTGGAAAATCTACAAGAAATAATTATTTGTCTTTGTTAGAAATATAGCTTGGTCCAATTTGTTATATATTCTAACGAAGTGTAGATTGGATTTTAACCTATTTAAAACATGTCATCAAAATTCTAAAATTAATCTTAATTAGGAAAAATTACTAATGATGTTCCATAAATTCTTTTTTTAAGTTTTTCTCTTCTTTTTTTCGGTTGAATTTTGAATTTTAAAGAGTCGAAATTGAAGATAAACTATGTTTCAAAATTTTTTTCGTGTTTTCTCCTCTTTTAAACCGTTCAATTAAGTGTAAATATCATTAATTATTAATAATAACATAGAGTTAAAGGTAAATTGAGCAAATAGGCTATTTTTGGCAATTTATTTAAGTGTGTATCAAACTGGTAGCCCTTCGCATTAATCACTACCCAAGAAGTAGCTCTTGCTTTCAAAAAGGTTGGTGACCCCTGCGCTACTGTATCTTCACCACGACAATTAAGTTGACCAAAACTTTTCATGCAGTTTATCTTCAACTCACGCCTCTCCAGTAACACATTGGTGAGCCGTTGATGGGAGCTTTATGAAAAGACGAGACACGAGACGTTAGTCGGTGCGCTGCTTCATGCCATCAGCAGCTATCTGGGCAACGCGAAGTGGAGATTAACTGTGTTGATGCACTTCATCAGCTCCAAATGACATTGGTGAGCCTTTGGCATGAGCAAGGTGGAAGGACAACGGTAACCACAGAATGCTAACAACACAGTTAATGGTAGTAGCTGCGACCATCAACTTGACCATGAAATGATTAACGTGGAACACTTAAACAAGTTGAAAAACTTATTCGGGTGTTACCATTTAGTGGTCAATTGTACGGAATATGTACTGTACTGTGCAATCTACTAATACAAGTTTCAATCCATCAAACCAACATTTGGCAGAACAACACACATGCCTGTGGTTTAGGTGCATGGAAGCCCAGTTGTAACTTAAGAGGAATTACCCAGAATGTGACAAAGTATTTCCACGTCGTGGTCATGTTTTAATGGCCAGGCAACGGCCATATCAATGACGCTTGAAGGATCCTGCGGGCTATAGTAGAACGCACTACGGCTAATATGTTGGGTTACACGAGTGTAGAGGTGGTTACTGTATTTTTCGGACCACAGGGCGCACTGCCGATAAGTGGGTCTATTCAGGTCTATTTTCATACAAAAGGCGCACCGGATTATAAGGCGCATTAAAGGGGTCATTATGGTTTTTTTCTAAATGTAAAAGACTTCCTTGTGGTCTACATAACATGTAATGGTGGTTCTTTGGTCAAAATGTTGCATAGATGATGTTTTACAGATCATCTTCAAGTAGCTTTCTGACAGTCGTTTCAGGATGCGCCATTTTGTGGGCGGTCTTTTTTACGTGGCTCACCTTGGACAGCGTCTTCTCCCCGTCATCTTTGTTGTAGCGGTGTAGCGTGCAAGGACGGGAGTGGAAGAAGTGTCAAAAGATGGAGCTAACTGTTTTAATGACATTCAGACTTTACTTCAATCAATAACGGAGCAGCATCTCCTCACAGTGTTTCCCATAAACTGCCAAGATACCTGTGGCGGTGGGGGCGTGGCTATGGGCGTGGTCACCATGACATCATTGAGTAATTTGCATAATTTACTACAATGATATGATTTTCTCTAAAAAGGCTCAAAAATGTATACTTACTAATTAATAATAACAGTTTTGTTTTAAACGTCCATCCATCCATCCATACATTTTACAATATAATTACAACACTTTATGTACATATTTATATACAGATTTGAACAATAAGTTATTCACTGAAATATATTTATTAATTGTGGTTCTTACAAAAAATATATCTTATAAAATATAAAAGCTAAAATGTCTCTTAAAGCTCTGCCCCTTTAATTAGTGCATACTAAATAATTTAACTTTAGCCTACTACTACAACCATATTATTTACCAGCAACATAAAGTGAAACAGAGGCAGAGGTGTCCTGCCACAGTCAGTAACAAATAAACAGAAAACAGTAGTGGTCAAATACAAATAAGGTAAGTATCCTACACTTCTCTTTTGTAAAGTAAATCTGAACAGCCTATATGGGCATCTACATCAACTATATGATTTGCCTGAGAAGCTGGACAGAACAAAAATAAATAAATAAATAAAAATAATTTAAAAAAAAAAAAAAAAAAATTTTTTTAATTTGTGGCGGACGTAATTCTTTCGTGGCGGGGCGCCACAAATAAATGAATGTGTGGGAAACACTGCCTCATCCGTGGCTCATTAGTGCGACAACAACGCCGGAAATGTGTCCCGTGAAAAACAGTCCGACCGGAACCCTCTAATAACTAAAGTTCCGTGGGTGAATTATGTAAACCCACTACAGTTTTTAGCGCTTTGATAGCTAGTCTACTGACATATATAAGTAAGAACTTTACGCTACTTTATATTGGAAATGGCAACAGCAGAAGATGAATGCCACATAAGAAGGTAGAGAAAAAGAAGAAGCTTATGACTACAATGGCGGACGCGCGCACATTTTCAGGACTTATTCAGATCCCAAATACCAGGTACTAGAAGGTAAGAAAAGTTGGTTTTGCATAATATTGTGCCACAAAACGCCAGGTAAGGTCTGCTAATAGGTGCCATTTTGCGGTCCTTATACACACACCATAATAATACTCATATGTTTAATGCGCCGACAATCCATCAAGGTGTGCGCCTTCGTAGCTTACCGAAGTCGTACTAAAAACATTTTGACAGATTTTTGAACGCCGTGTTTAATGTTCTATATTCTCAATTAAACATTTTAAGTTTTGGTGTTGTTTACTGCCATCATATTTGATACAGTCCTTGGTTTTCTGTCATCTTCATTACTGTCCTATAGTATGGTGCGCTACGACTAAGTCTGACCTGAACAAACTGCAATTTGAACAGAACAGAGCGGCTAGACTGGTACTTAAATGTTCTTTGCACACTAATATTTCATATATGCATTCACGCCTGTCCTGGTTGTCTGTTGAACAAAAGATGCATTGTAGTCTCCTAATGTTCTTTGGAACTATCATTTTAGATCAATCACCAGATTACTTTTACAAACAGTTTTTAAAATCAACTAACACACATATTCATGACACTAGGAATGCCAGCAATGGCTATTTGACACTTCCTGCTCCCAGGACCAATTCCCTCAAACATACAGTCATGTATAGATGTACATCATTCTGGAATGGGTTGCCACCTCACATTAATCTCTCACAAAGTAAATTGTCATTCAAGACAGCTTTAAAGATACACCTTTTGCAGCTGCCCACATGACGTGAATTTTAATACTGGTTTTAACTAGCTTTTTATCTTATGTTGTATTTTTCCATTGTATAATGTCTGGTAATGCATGTATTCTTTGTATTTAAATTTTGTATGCTCCTATATGGACCCCAGGAAGACTAGCAGTCGCCTTGGCGTCAGCTAATGGGGATCCATTCAATAAACAATAAACAATATTGCAGTCTACACGTATCTCTTATGTATGACTGCCATCTACTGGTCACACTTATCATTACACCATGTACCAAATAAAATTGCTTCGAGGTCGGTAAACACAACCAGAATTATGCCATACATTAGGCGCATGGATTATAAGGCGCACTGTCGATTTTTGAGAAAATTAAAAGATTTTAGGTGCGCCTTATAGTCCGATAAATACGATATATAGGGTTTTTTTCCTTGTTTAGAGGGCTAAAAAAACAATTTATAAGGTAGTAAACTCTTTTTAATGCTTTAACTATAAAATATTTGATTTGTTTATAAGAATATTTCTTCAAGGAAATGTTAACCACGGTCCAGCCTTATCCAATTAGCTGCAATTAACAAGGAACGACTGTAGTTTTTTGTTCCACACCAAACAGTTAAAGGGGCTCTATTTCATTTTTTAAAGTGATAATGGATCCCAGTGGGACCTTCAAATAATCCTGTTTTAATAAAATACTCTATCTCAAGTTGTGTTCAGGGTAAATCTGCATTCTTGTAATCTCTTGGACAACATACTTGGAGTCTGCAGCCCCCTCTCCCCGACCACACCTACACGGTTGCAAATGGTCACGGGTTGTGGGTCGGCTTTTTTTTTCCCCAATTCTTCCCACATCCATGCTTTATCCAGTGAAAAAGACTTTTTATGAACAACATATAATTCGACTCACCGTGCTGTTAAAGACCACACTGTGGCCGTTGCCCACGCTTTCAATGTGAGTCGCAAGGTTGAGACAGATGGCTCTGTGACGGATAGCGTCCATGGTTTGTGCGTCAAAGAAGTCATGGGGCCTCGCTGGTGGGATAAACGGACAGTGAGGTCACACAAATGACACAAGGATTACCGTACTAAGTCAATAGTCTGTCTATGTCTTACTGTGTGTGTGTGTGTCTTTAGAGAGAAAGAGAGAAAGTTAGCTAGCATTTGGAAAAATGTATTTATTTCGTGTCGGACATGGACGATTATAAAATCAATTAGTAAACGTCAATAATCGATGTATTTATTGTAAATATAGTAATGCAGACCGTTTCTAAAATTTGGCTGACTGCAGTGACACTTATGTTCCAGTTTTGCACACATTTAATAACATAATAAATGGGATCCGAATGAATGTAACTGTTTCCTATTACAAATGCACCGTTTTTAAAAGTTGCAAGTGATAAGCGCTTACTTAGTGAAACAAAAAAAATATATGTAATAATTAGGGATGTCCGATAATATCGGCCTGCCGATATCATCGGCCGATAAATGCGTTAAAATGTAATATCGGAAATTATCGGTATCGTTTTTTTTATTATCTGTATCGTTTTTTTTTTTATTAAATCAACATAAAAAACACAAGATACACTTACAATTAGTGCACCAATCCAAAAAACCTCCCTCCCCCCATTTCTTTCTGTTATCAATATTCTGGTTCCTACATTATATATCAATATATATCAATACAGTCTGCAAGGGATACAGTCCGTAAGCACACATGATTGTGCGTGCTGCTGCTCCACTAATAGTACTAACCTTTAACAGTTAATTTTACTCATTTTCATTAATTACTAGTTTCTATGTAACTGTTTTTTTTTGTTTTACTTTCTTTTTTATTCAAGAAAATGTTTTTAATTTAGTGATCTTATTTTATTATTTTTTTTAAAAAGTACCTTATCTTCACCATACATGGTTGTCCAAATTAGGCATAATAATGGGTTAATTCCACGACTGCATATATCGGTTGATATCGGTATCAGTTGATATCGGTATCGGTAATTAAAGAGTTGGACAATATCGGAATATCGTATATCGGCAAAAAGCCATTATCGGACATCCCTAGTAAAAATGCATCAATATACAGTACACGCCACAGGCATCAAAACTATGACACCTGTGAAGTGAAAACCATTTCAGGTGACTACCTCTTGAAGCTCATCTTGAGAATGCCAAGAGTGGTCAAAGCAGTAATTAGAGCAAAGGGTGGCTACTTTGAAGAAACTAGAATATTAAAAACATGTTTTCAGTTATTTCACCTTTTTTTTGTTAAGTACATAACTCCACGTGTTCATTCATAGTTTTGATGCCTTCAGTGACAATCTACAATGTAAATAGTCATGAAAATAAAGAAAAGGCATTAAATGAGAAGGTGTGTCCAAAGTTTTGGCCTGTACTGTACATAAATGAAAGATGCATCAATAATCGATTTTTAATCGAATCGTAGCTCCTGAATTGTGAGTCGCCCAAAGATTCCCACCTCTAGCTGTAAATGTATGACTCAGTCAAAGCTGCGAAATACAGTGGAACTCGTTTAAGTCGACGGCCCTCGGACTGATTGACTCACGTCATGTTGACATAACCGGAAGCAAAATTAGCCATTTATTTGTGACTTTGTGTAGATGCATGAGGAGAATGGTTAAAAAAAAATCTGAAAGGTAACAGCTTATTGACATTGTTTTCCTCCGTTTGTGAATGTAACTGTTTCCTTTACAAATGACCCATACCTCCCGCCACCTGAACAGTTTTTTCCCATCGGCCATCAGGCAAATGAACAATAACTCCTAACAGTAGCTCCTTGAATTCCTTCTAAGTCTATCTGATAGCTCAGTTACAGCTCTTTTTATTACCAAATATGTGTTATATGTGTTTTATGTTGCACCAAGAAAAATTCCTAGTTTGTGAACCCGTTCTCAAACAATGGCAATAAAACTATTCTGATTCCGAACATATTTATTTTGATGTGATCATTTATACCACATGTGTCAAACTCATGGCCTATGGGCCAGATCTAGAAAGCCACATTGTTTAAGTGGCGGGCATTTAATGTGAGTCAGTAAAGCACTTCACTTTTCTGACTAATCATATTTGTTCTTTCAGTTTTGACAGAAAAAATGCATGTACTGTATAGAATTGCATGTCTTTGAAATTTCAGAATGATCTTACCATGCACAAAAACACATTATGTTAACACAGGCGTGTCCTGCAGCTCGAGTTTTGTTAGCCCACAGCATATTTTTGGATTAAAAACAGTAAAATAAAAAGAAAAAAAAAGGTGACATAATGAGGAAAAAAGCAGACAATTTGATGCTAATAACTCAAAGGTGTCCAAACTTTGTGCACCAAGGGTCGCATAATGAAAAGTCAAAGTATGTGGGATCCATTTTAAAATTGTTAGATTTTGTAAAAGAAAAAAAAAAAGATAAAAACTGACATGATATACATTTTAAGACATAAGCTAAGATCAGCTTTTTGTGTTATTATTAGTAATTAGTACTAAAATTTCTGCCTTTTCTCATTACATTACGTCTTTTTGCTCACATTTCACAGTTTTTTTACCCTTTAATAATTATTAACGGTACACTTTGTCACCTATAACAAAAAGCCGACACTAAGTTTTGTCTTTAAATATTTACAGTAGGTAATATTTTAGCATTTATTTTTTACTGAATAAAAATGTATCCGCATACTTTGACTTTTTAGTACGCGCCTCTTGGTTACAGGGTTTCTACAGATATCAGAAATTTTTATTTAATGCCATTTTCAATGCCAACCTAAAAAATAATGAATGCAAATGTCCTACCGCATATGGTTATTAAATATAGTCAGAAGCTTACAATTGTCTGTATACACACAATTATAAGCATTAGACCAGGGGTCACCAACGCGGTGCCCGCGGGCACCAGGTAGCCCGTAAGGACCAGATGAGTAGCGCGCTGGCCTGTTCTAAAAATAGCTCAAATAGCAGCACTTACCAGTGAGCTGCCTCTATTTTTAAATTGTATTTATTTACTAGCAAGCTGGTCTCGCTTTGCTCGACATTTCTAATTCTAAGAGAGACAAAACTCAAATAGAATTTGAAAATCCAAGAAAATATTTTAAAGACTTGGTCTTCACTTGTTTAAATAAATTCATTATTTGTTTTACTTTGCTTCATATAACTTTCAGAAAGAAAAAATACAACCTTAAAAATGATTTTAGGATTTTTAAACACAAATACCTTTTTACCTTTTAAAATCCTTCCTCTTATTTCCTGACAATTTAAATCAATGTTCAAGTATTTTTTTAAATTTTTATTGTAAAGAATAATAAATACATTTTAATTTAATTCTTCATTTTAGCTTCTGTTTTTTCGACGAAGAATATTTGTGAAATATTTCTTCAAACTTATCATGATTAAAATTCAAAAAAATTATTCTGGCAAATCTAGAAAATCTGTAGAATCAAATTTAAATCTTATTTCAAAGTCTTTTGAATTTCTTTTAAAATTTTTGTTCTGGAAAATCTAGAAGAAATAATGATTTGTCTTTGTTAGAAATATAGCTTGGTCCAATTTGTTATATATTCTAACAAAGTGCAGATTGAATTTTAACATATTTAAAACATGTCATCCAAATTCTAAAATTAATCTTAATCAGGAAAAATTACTAATGATGTTCCATGAATTCTTTTTTTAATTTTTTCAAAAAGATTCAAAGTTTAGTCTAGTTTTTCTCTTCTTTTTTTCGGTTGAATTTTAAAGAGTCGAAATTGAAGATAAACTATGTTTCAAAATTTAATTGTAATTTTTTTCGTGTTTTCTCCTCTTTTAAACCGTTCAATTAAGTGTAAATATCATTAATTATTAATAATAACAGAGTTAAAGGTAAATTGAGCAAATTGGCTATGTCTGGCAATTTATTTAAGTGTGTATCAAAATGGTAGCCCTTCGCATTAATCAGTACCCAAGAAGTAGCTCTTGGTTTCAAAAAGGTTGCTGACCCCTGCATTTGACAATAATAATCTTGAATAGTCAACTTGTCCAGGGTGTACCCTGCCCTGCGCTCGAGTGCACCTGGGATAAGCTCCAGCCCCCCTGCGACCTCAAAAAGGACAAGCGGTAGAAAATGGACGGATGGACGGAATCCTGAATAGTTGAAAAGTTTACATTAACTGTTACCATCCAGTGAATTTGAATTGTCTTGCAAAACTGTTTAATTTAAGAATGTATTGGTATTTATTTATTTTTCTCTTGTGGTAGCAGCAGCTGGAAGCTGTGGTGGCGACAGCAGAAGTGGCTTTGTTGGTCACGCCAAATCATTTTGGCACTGTTGACTGCCGCCTGCCTTTAATGGCCGACTTGTGATTAGCTAATAGCATGTGTGGTTTCACTGCATTGATGGCCATCGAGCAAAGTTTGGAGGTCTTTTTGCATATGCTGCAGAACGCCTCTTTGGGTTTACAATCGACGGACTTTGACCAAGTTTTGAAAAGTTCGCCCGTTAGCTGAAATTTGCAGTTTCCCATTTTCCCTACATGTATTCATTTTCTCGCTTTTGCCACAGCACGAGCAAGTTTGCAGGATATAGTATTCCAAACATCCGGTGTTCTGACTTTGCCAGCTGCAGACAATAGCCAATTGAAAGGTTCTGCCTGTCAATCATCTCACTGTGCCTTCAATCAAAAATAATTAAGAATTTTAAATAAACATCCAATTCTGAATTCGCTGATCAACCCGGAAGTCATTTTTAAAAATGTACACTACCGTTCAAAAGTTTGGGGTCACATTGAAATGTCCTTATTTTTATAAATAAATGATAAATGGGTTATACTTGTATAGCGCTTTTCTGCCTTCAAGGTACTCAAAGCGCTTTGACACTATTTCCACATTCACCCATTCACACACACACTCACACACTGATGGAGGGAGCTGCCATGCAAGGCGCTAACCAGCAGCCATCAGGAGCAAGGGTGAAGTGTCTTGCCCAAGGACACAACGGACGTGACTCGAATGGTAGAAGGTGGGGATCGAACCCCAGTAACCAGCAACACTCCGATTGCTGACACGGCCACTCTACCAACTTCGCCACGCCGTTCCCGTTTTGAAGGAAAAGCACTGTACTTTTCAATGAAGATAACTTTAAACTAGTCTTAACTTTAAAGAAATACACTCTATACATTGCTAATGTGGTAAATGACTATTCTAGCTGCAAATGTCTGGTTTTTGGTGCAATATCTACATAGGTGTATAGAGGCCCATTTCCAGCAACTATCACTCCAGTGTTCTAATGGTACAATGTGTTTGCTCATTGGCTCAGAAGGCTAATTGATGATTAGAAAACCCTTGTGCAATCATGTTCACACATCTGAAAACAGTTTAGCTCGTTACAGAAGCTACAAAACTGACCTTCCTTTGAGCAGATTGAGTTTCTGGAGCATCACGTTTGTGGGGTCAATTAAACGCTCAAAATGGCCAGAAAAAGAGAACTTTCATCTGAAACTCGACAGTCTATTCTTGTTAGAGATGTCCGATAACATCGGTCTGCCGATATTATCGACCGATAAATGCGTTAAAATGTAATATCGGAAATTATCGGTATCGTTTTTTTAATTATCAGTATCGTTTTTGTTTTTTAATTAAATCCACATAAAAAACACAAGATACACTTACAATTAGTGCACCAACCCAAAAAACCTCCCTCCCCCATTTACACTCATTCACACAAAAGGGTTGTTTCTTTCTGTTATTAATATTCTGCTTCCTACATTATATATCAATATATATCAATACAGTCTGCAAGGGATACAGTCCGTAAGCACACATGATTGTGCGTGCTGCTGCTCCACTAATAATACTAACCTTTAACAGTTAATTTTACAAATTTTCATTAATTACTAGTTTCTATGTAACTGTTTTTATATTGTTTTACTTTCTTTTTTATTCAAGAAAATGTTTTTAATTTAATTATCTTATTTTATTTGATTCATTTTTTTAAAAAGTACCTTATCTTCACCATACCTGGTTGTCCAAATTAGGCATAATAATGTGTTAATTCCACGACTGTATATATCGGTTGATATCGGTATCGGTTGATATCGGTATCGGTAATTAAAGAGTTGGACAATATCGGCATATCGGATATCGGCAAAAAGCCATTATCGGACATCCCTAATTCTTGTTCTTAGAAATGAAGGCTATTCCACAAAATTGTTTGGGTGACCCCAAACTTTTGAACGGTAGTGTATCTCTTTAAAAACATTTTGTAAAAATCTTCTGAAAATATGACCTATAATAGCCACAAACTGGAAGTAACATTTTTTTAATCAGGATACAATTTTAAAAAGTTGTATGGAATAATAAATAAACATCATACTAGGAATGCAAATGATGCACGTGTTTGGAAATGAATGATTGATTAAAACATTTTAGAAAAAGATATGTCATAAAAACATATTTAGAAAAATGCCAAAAAGATGTATTAAAAATAAGCTAAGTCAATTAAACATCTTGAATAGATTGTATTTTGCATCCTCCCAGTTGTTTGAAATAGTTACAATAGATAGCAAGTTATGTATAAAGTGTCAGGCAGCTGAAGGAACTATTACTCATTTACTGTTGGGATGTCAAAAAGTAAGCGTTGTGGTCTGTTGTGGGAATTGTCTTGGTTGTAGGTCACCATAAGTTACGTGAGGTGCCTGTGTCACAAGAACTGCTAATGTTAGGTCATGTGTGTTGAACTGGAGTCGTATAAATAAAGGAGTCGTGTATGAAACAAGCTCAGCTTCGTCATTAACATGACATGATGTCAAAGTTAAGGACTACACGCCGACAGTGACCAAAGAATGGCAAAGTCATTTGATTTTGCCATCCAGAGGACTGGCCGCTATGGAGGCAGCGCTTTTTACGCTTCCGGACCTTACAAGACACTTTTGTATCCAGTTTGAAAGCCAGAGTCAAAGAAAAGAAACACACAGACATAGCAATTAATCGATGACAGCAATGTTATGTAGTTCATTTTCATTTATCGTTTGATTGATTGGCCCAGCCCGTCCTACAATTGTATTACATTTTTTAATGCCTGTGGAGGCCTTATTTTTGTAAAATTCATTTAATGACTTATAATGCTTTTTAATACCCCTGTGTTATAATACAACGCTAGTTCCCCTGACTTGTGATTTCAAAAGCAAAGACATTATACATCAATTAACTAAAGAGTCAAATGCATATGGAATTGTGTAATAATGTTGGAGATGTTACGTTAAAGGCAAGGCAGGTCTATTTATAGAGCACAATGTGTACACAAGACAATTCAAAGTGCTTTACATTAAAATTCATATAAATTCACTGTAGCAAGCGGCCCTCGTAGAGCAGCCATAACTGGAATGTGTCCCTCAATGAAAATGAGTTAGACAGCCCTGCTTTATACTCTTACTTGCTGCTGTAATTTCATTGCAGCTTCGTAACATAAATGTAAGATCACGTAGTACAAAACCCAAAACCAGTGAAGTTGGCAAGTTGTGTAATTCGTAAATAAAAACAGAATAAAATGATTTGCTAATTATAATTTCAACTCATATTCAATTGAATAGACTGCAAAGACAAGATACTTAACGTTCGAACTGAGAAATGTAATTTTTTTTTGCAATAATCATTAATTTTGAATTTAGTGGCAGCAACACATTGCAAAAAAGGTGGCACAGGGGCATTTTTACCACTGTGTTACATGGCCTTTCCTTTTAACAACACTCAGTAAACAGTAAAATAACAAATGTTACCTGTTTGAATGTTAAATATCTTGTCTTTGCAGTCTATTCAATTGAATATAAGTTGAAAAGGATTTGCAAATTCCTCCCACCTCCAAAGACATGCACCTGGGGATAGGTTGATTGCAGCTTCCCACACATTCATTTATTTGTGGCGGCCTGCCACGAAAGAATTACGTCCGCCACAAATAGATTTTTTTTAAAAAAAAATTAAATTTTTTTTTATTTTTTTGTCCTGTCCAGCTTCTCAAGCAAATCATATAGTTGATGTAGATGCCCATATAGGCTGTTCAGATTTACTTTACAAAAGAGAAGTGTAGGATACTTCTCTTGTTGCCTTATTTGTATTTGACCACTACTGTTTTCTGTTTATTTGTTACTGACTGTGGCAGGACACCTCTGCCTCTGTTTCACTTTATGTTGCTGGTAAATAATATGGTTGTAGTAGTAGGCTAAAGTTAAATTATTTAGTATGCACTAATTAAAGGGGCAGAGCTTTAAGAGACATTTTAGCTTTTATATTTTATAAGATATATTTTTTGTAAGAACCACAATTAATAAATATATTTCAGTGAATAACTTATTGTTCAAATCTGTATATAAATATGTACATAAAGTGTTGTAATTATATTGTAAAATGGATGGATGGATGGACGTTTAAAACAAAACTGTTATTATTAATTAGTAAGTATACATTTTTTGAGCCTTTTTAGAGAAAATCATATCATTGTAGTAAATTATGCAAACTACTCGATGATGTCATGGTGACCACGCCCATAGCCACGCCCCCACCGCCACAGGTATCTTGGCAGTTTATGGGAAACACTGGATTGGCAACACTAAATTGGCCCTAGGGTGTGAATGTGAGTGTGAATGTTGTCTGTCTATCTGTGTTGGCCCTGCGATGAGGTGGCGACTTGTCCAGGGTGTACCCCGCTTTCCGCCCGATTGTAGCTGAGATAGGCTCCAGCGCCCCCCGCGACCCCGAAGGGAATAAGGGGTAGAAAATGGATGGATGGATGTATTCTGCTTTTATTTACGATGTACACAACGTGCCAACTTCACTGGATTTGGGTTTTGTAAGATCACGTAGTAGAATTGATCCACATCACACACAATATCTATTGAATTTTTCCTTATCCCATTTCTGACACGTCCTGAAAGTTTCATCGAAATCCGCCCATAACTTTTTGAGATAACTAACAGACCAACAAACCTTGACAAATACATAAACCCTGTGGCGGAGGTATGACATTGTTTATATAAGCACACCTTTTGGTTTCAAATTTTATGTTAATAAAAGTGGTCGACGGTGTATATTGACAGTGTATATTGACGTCGGCTTAAGCAAACACTTCTTACGAATAAGTATTACAGTGGACTTTGACTCGATAAATTGGTGGACATAAGCAAGACCGACTTAAGCGGGTTCCACTGCGAGAGTGACATCGAGCCGATGAGAAGGTGTGTGTTTGTGTGTTGAGTAGTGCTAGACAGTGTCTTTTATTTTACGTACGTAGAGAGCACCTGCGTTTGTTTTTGAGTTTCTTCCTCTTGTTGAGACCAGCCTTGGAGGGCAACTCCTCCTTGAGTTTGGCCTGGCTGGACATTTTAGAAGAGCTTTGTTGGCTGAAGTGACTGGGAACGTGGCGAGCCAGCCCTCCTTGGGAGGCGAAACTTGCAGTGCAGCCACCAACAACGCACTGCCACAAAGCATGAGATAAGGTAGTTAGTATTTAGATCAGCGTTACATAAAAGACACACTGGTCAACAGACACCGAATGGGCAAGGGTCTTCAGCTGAGATAGGTCTCTTAAAGGCCTACTGAAAGCCACTACTAGCGACCACGCAGTCTGATAGTTTATATATCAATAATGAAATCTTAACATTGCAACACATGCCAATACGGCCGGGTTAACTTATAAAGTGACATTTTAAATTTCCCGCTAAACTTCCGGTTGAAAACATCTATATATGATGACGTATGCGCGTGACGTCAATAGTTGAACCGGAAGTACTGGTACCCCATTGAATCCAATACAAAAAGCTCTGTTTTCATCTCAAAATTCCACAGTATTCTGGACATCTGTGTTGGTGAATCTTTTGTAATTTGTTTAATGAACAATGAAGACTGCAAAGAAGAAAGTTGTAGGTTGGATCGGTGTATTAGCGGCTGGCTGTAGCAACACAACCAGGAGGACTTTGACTTGGATAGCAGACGCGCTAGCCGGATGATCGGGTGAAGTCCTTCGTCCTTCCGTCGATCGCTGGAACGCAGGTGAGCACGGGTGTTGATGAGCAGATGAGGGCTGGCGTAGGTGGAGCGCTAATGTTTTTATCACAGCTCTGTGAGGTCCCGTTGCTAAGTTAGCTTCAATGGCGTCATTAGCAGCAGCATTGTTAAGCTTCGCCAAGCTGGGAATTATTAACCGTGTATTTACATGTCCATGGTTTAATAGTATTGTTGATCTTCTGTCTATCCTTCCAGTCAGGGGTTTATTTATTTTGCTTCTATCTGCATTTGAGCCCGATGCTATCACGTTAGCTCAGTAGCTAAAGAGCTTCGCCGATGTATTGTCGTGGAGATAAAAGTCACTGTGAATGTCCATTTCGCGTTCTCGACTCTCATTTTCAAGAGGATTTAGTATCCGAGGTGGTTTAAAATACAAATCCGTGATCCACAATAAAAAAAGGAGAAAGTGTGGAATCCAATGAACCCTTGTACCTAAGTTACGGTCAGAGCGAAAAAAGATACGTCCTGCACTGCACTCTAGTCCTTCACTCTCACTTTCCTCATCCACAAATCTTTCATCCTCGCTCAAATTAATGGGGTAATCGTCGCTTTCTCGGTCCGAATCTCTCTCGCTGCATTGTAAACAACGGGGAAATGTGAGGAGTTCTTCCTCCGGCGACGTCACGCTACTTCCGGTATAGGCAAGGCTTTTTTTTATCAGCGACCAAAAGTTGCGACCTTTATCGTCGATGTTCTCTACTAAATCCTTTCAGCAAAAATATGGCAATATCGCGAAATGATCAAGTATGACACATAGAATGGATCTGCTATCCCCGTTTAAATAAAAAAAATTCATTTCAGTAGGCCTTTAAATAAGGTGACAATATTGTAATTTTTTTCGAAAGATCCAAGTTGAATGATGTTTTTTGATTGTGCATAATGTACAGTTGGACTTAAATATGTTCAACCCCAATTGTAACTAACATGCACTGTACTTGCAAATTGTACAACCTTTCAATGGAAAGCCACATCCAAAAGTGACTTATTTTAATACTGGTTGTGTTATTCAAATTGCTGTTTTGTTGGTTTATTGCAAACTACTGTATGTTTAATATACCTTCACAATGGGGAGTTGAACATTTTTGAGCACACGTATACCTGAAGAGAAGGTCATTAGTTTCACCTTAAAGGGTTTATCTCCACTGTGGGTCAGCATGTGTCTCTGGAGCCAACTCTGACTGGTCGATGGGGTATTGTACACCTTGCAACCTTTCCAAAGACACACAAACACCTGCAGGACACACAGAAGATGGATACGGGCTTTTGAGACATTTAGTTAGTTAGTGTATTAGAAAGAACAACGAAAATCTGCAAATATTATAATAGTACACTACCGTTCAAAAGTTTGGGGTCACCCAAACAATTTAGTGGAATAGCCTTCATTTCTAAGAACAAGAATAGACTGTCAAATTTCAGCTGAAAGTTCTCTTTTTCTGGCCATTTTGAGCGTTGAATTGACCCCACAAATGTGATGCTCCAGAAACTCAATCTGTTTAAAGGAAGGTCAGTTTTGTAGCTTCTGTAACGAGCTAAAGTGTTTTCAGATGTGTGAACATGATTGCACAAGGGTTTTCTAATCATCAATTAGCCTTCTGAGCCAATCAGCAAACACATTGTACCATTAGAACACTGGAGTGATAGTTGCTGGAAATGGGCCTCTATACACCTATGTAGATATTGCACCAAAAAGCAGACATTTGCAGCTAGAATAGTCATTTACCACATTAGCAATGTATAGAGTGTATTTCTTTAAAGTTAAGACTAGTTTAAAGTTATCTTCATTGAAAATAAGGACATTTCAATGTGACCCCAAACTTTTGAACGGTAGTGTATATTGTCTAAAATATCTACATTGTAATAGAAATCAACTTCCCCGCATCATTTTGGCCAATCATCATCATTTTCACCAATCAAATTTGTCTCTGATCGGAGCTCAAACACGCACGTCAATTCTTTAATCCAAATGTATGTTTGTTTTTTTGTGTAGACGAAGCAGGAACAACAACATGTAACAATATATTAACTAGTTATTGTTTAAAAAGGTACAGTTGTCTTCCTCCTTGAATCTCAGACCTATTTCAGGTCCGTCGCATAGGGGGGGGAAGGTGATGACAATTGTAAGGGCCCACAGACCTCTAGGGCCCACACATAGCCCTCAGTAGCCTCTATGACAAAATGATTATGCATACACTTAACTAATATACAGTACAGGCCAAAAGTTTGGACACCTTCTCATTCACAACACAACTGATGGTCCCAACCCCATTGATAAAGCAAGAAATTCCACTAATCAACCCTGATACGGCACACCTGAAGGCACTGAAAGCATCAAAACTATGACACCAATGAAGTGAAAACCATTTCAGGTGACTACCTCTTGAAGCCCATCGAGAGAATGCCAAGAGTGTGCAAAGCAGTAATCAGAGCAAAGGGTGGCTATTTTGAAGAAACTAGAATATAAAACATGTTTTCAGTTATTTCACCTTTTTTTGTTAAGTACATACCTCCACATGTGTTCATTCATAGATTTGATGCCTTCAGTGACAATCTACAATGTAAATAGTCATGAAAATAAAGAAAACGCATTGAATGAGAAGGTGTGTCCAAACTTTTGGCCTGTACTGTATATACATACAAATGAATCTGAATGAAAACAAAGCCGCAAGTCATACAATATTCTAATTGTAATCATTTCAATGACCACTTGGCCCCATCTTGGTCCACACACTGTGGTTTATTCTTCTGTTGGACAGTGCTTCAGTATGCGCCCATTAGAGGCTGCATCAAATCGTATTAAGACGCATTCAAGTTCTAAGTAATTATTAAACATTTATATTAATAATTACTGAGTAACTGAATAATGACCTTTGTCAGATGCTCATCATTATTTATTATAAGCATCTGACGAAGTTCAGTTACGTTATCACGATGTGTTCAATGTGGTCTTGTAAAATGTGTTCAGTGGGAAACTTGAATAGCCTAAACACAAAAAAGTTACGACAAATAATAATACATAAGTTACATAATAAAACTCTGGCTTGTTAAGTGGTTAATCGTAAAAAAGGAAACAAAATTGTTTGAGAATTTAGAACATTACACATGGCGCTCAAAAATCTGCCAAAATGTTTTATTACGACTTTGGTACGCTATGAAGCCGCACACCTTGATGGATTTTCCGCACATTGCGACTACCGTAGTCACACATACAAGTATTATTATGGTGTGTGTATAAGGACCGCAAAATGGCACACATTAATGTTGTTGAGTAAAATTATGCAAAACCAACTTTATTTACCTTCTGGTACCTGCTGATCCGTATTTAGGATCTGCATAAGTCCTGAAAATGTCCGCGCGTCCGCCATTGTAGTCGGTGGCGACACCGTAATTGATAAGCTTCTTCTTTTTCTCTATCTTCTTGTTATGGGACATTCATCCTCCGCTGTTGCCATTTCTAATATAAAATAGTGTAAAGTTCTTACTTATATCTGTCAGTAAACTCGCCACGAAAGCGCCAAAAATTACCAGTGAAGTGAGTTTACATTATTCACCCAAGGAACTTTAGTTATTAGAGAGTTCCGGTCGGACGGTTTTTCACGGGACACATTTCCGGCGTTGTTGTCGCACTATTGAGCCATGAATGAGGAGATGCTGCTCCGTTGTTGATTGAAGTAAAGTCTGAATGTCATTAAAACAGTTAGCGCCATCTTTTGACACTTCTTCCACTCCCGTCCTTGCACGCTACACCGCTACAACAAAGATGACGGGGAGAAGACGCTGTCCAAGGTGAGCCACGTAAATAAGACCGCCCACAAAACGGCACATCCTGAAGCGACTGTCAGAAAGCGACTTGAAGATGATCTGTAAAACATCATCTATGCAACATTTTGACCAAAGAACCCCCATTACATGTTATGTAGACCACAAGGAAGTCTTTTACATTTTAAAAAACTCATAACATGACCCCTTTAATGCGCCTTATAATCCGGTGCGCCTTTTGTATGAAAATAGACATGACTAGACCCGGCAGTGCGCCTTATAATCCGGTGCACCCTATGGTCCAGAAACAACGGCAATAGGTAATTTCACATTTTGAATTGAAAAATATACCTCCAAAGTCGCACAAAAACTTGTGTATTCCTCATCAACGTTTGCAACATTAGCCAATTTGGCACATCTTGTGAGAATTTACGCCATTGATTACTGAAAGCCACTACTAGCGACCACGCAGTCTGATAGTTTATATATCAATGATGAAATCTTAACATTGCAACACATGCCAATACGGCCAGGTTAACTTATAAAGTGACATTTTAAATATCCCGCGAAACTTCCGGTTGGAAACGTCTGGGTATGATGACGTATGCGCGTGACGTTAACGGTTGATACGGAAGTATTCTGGACATCTGTGTTGGTGAATCTTTTGCAATTTGTTTAATTAACAATGGAGACTGCAGAGAAAAAAGTTGTAGGTGGGATCGGTGTATTAGCGGCGGACTACAGCAACACAACCAGGAAGACAGCGATGGATAGCAGACGCGTTAGCCGCCGAACTCACCTTAACTTCCTCCGTCTCGCCGACCGCATGTGTGATCGGGTGAAGTCCTTCGTCGCACCGTCGATCGTTGGAACGCAGGTGAGCACGGGTGTTGATGAGCAGATGAGGGCTGGCTGGCGTAGGTGGAGCGCTAAAGTTTTTATCATAGCTCTGTGAGGTCCGGTTGCTAAGTTAGCTTCAGCGTCATTAGCAACAGCATTGTTAAGCTTCGCCAAGCTGGGAATTATTAACCGTGTATTTACATGTCCATGGTTTAATAGTATTGTTGATCTTCTGTCTATCCTTCCAGTCAGGGGTTTATTTCTTTTGTTTCTATCTGCAGTTAAGCACGATGCTATCACGTTAGCTCGTAGCTAAAGTGCTTCACCGATGTATTGTCGCGGAGATAAAAGTCACTGTGAATGTCCATTTCGCGTTCTCGACTCTCATTTTCAAGAGGATATAGTATCCGAGGTGGTTTAAAAAACAAATCCGTGATCCACAATAGAAAAAGGAGAGAGTGTGGAATCCAATGAGCCAGCTTGTACCTAAGTTGCGGTCAGAGCGAAAAAAAGATATGTTTGCACTGCATTCTAATCTGTCACTCTAACGTTCCTCATCCACGAATCTTTCATCCTCGCTCAAATTATCGCTTTCTCGGTCCGAATCGCTCTAGCTGCGTTGAAAACAATAGGAAAATATGAGGAAGCGAACAATCGACTACGTCACGCTACTTCCGGTACAGGCAAGGCTTTTTTTTATCAGAGACCAAAAGTTGCGAACTTTATCGTCGTTGTTCTATACTAAATCCTTTCAGCAAAAATATGGCAATATCGCGAAATGATCAAGTATGACACAGAATGGATCTGCTATCCCCGTTTAAATAAAAAATAATAATTTCAGTAGGCCTTTAAGTCTACTCAAATGTTTTGCTATTTATTTGGCTTTTTTGTTATATTTTTTTGTGCTTGAAGAAAACCACAGCATAGCGACACATTACTGCATATGACTTTTCATCCCAGTATGGGTCGATTAAGAATACCTTGACAATGACAATAACACGCCAATGCAACCAGACAAATCATTTTGAGGCTTTGATGTTTAAATCTACTGACCCCTCCTCTTTGTCCATCCACATGGACGCTCCTGATGTGCTCGGCAAGATCCGGACTGGAGTTGAAGTACTGAAGACAAAGATCCCAGCAACAAGAGTAGGCCACAGTCTTTGTAGCGGAGGAGCTGGCACTGCCGAGTCCGTTCATCATAGCTGGGGTGGAGCGGCCACTGGACACCGTGCTGTCCATCTCCATCAGGGTGCTGCTTATACTGAGAAGACAGCCAGATATGTTTGACAAGCAAAGGAATAGTTCCACAACATAACACGTGCAACACTATTCTGTACCTTTTAACTCTTGTGCGACCTTATGATAGACTGTACACACTTCTCTTTAGGATCCAAATGGAATCCGCTCATTAAAAAAGTCACAAGCCAGCAATGTTTTTGGTTTTTTTTACTTTCAACGCTTGATGTTATGTTTTTTTTTTGTATGTTCTAATGTCTTTCGGTCAAACACAACAACTGCTTTTTTAATCATCTAAATCACAGGTGTCAAACTCCTGGCCCGCCACTTCATTTTATTTGGCCCTCGAAAGCCTGGGAATAATATGTGTCAATAAAGTACTGTAACGTTTCTTACTAAATGTATTCTTTCTTTCTATTTTGTGTGAAAAAAAATACATGTACTCCATGTAATCGCAAATTATGTTAACTTAAATATTGTCTAATTATGCAAAAATATATTATCAAACATTCAAACCATTTTTTTAATTAGAAATAAATATTAATATTAATGATTTCAAAGCAAGTTATCCATCAAATTGTGCAATGTAAAAGTAGCAATTGATTTCATGGTAAAATTGTGAGATGACTGTTTCTTACAGCATTTTTCTCTAAATGAAAAAAAGTGTACTTTTTTTTACTGTAATAAACTGTGGTGCTGTTTTGGCATTTACAGTAATACATCGAAAAATCTACAGTTATTGATTTGCGGTCAAAAAAAAACTGGCAGTCAGGTGCCAAAATGTTTCTGTAAAATTGCATTTTTTAATTTATTTACAGTAAAAAACAAATGTACATTTTACAGTAAAATTCTGGCAACTGAGCTGCCTTTTTTTTTTACCATAAAAACAGCACTACTGTTTTTCCATTTACAGTAAAATACACTAAATTTTGAGGTGAAATGATTGCAACTTACCATATTTTTTTTTACATTTTATTTAAAAAAAAATCTACTAATAAAATTCATTTAAAAAGTGTGTAATAATAGTATTCACAGTTAGAAGTGGCCCTCTTGGGCCAGCCATAACCGCGATGTGGCCTTCAGTGAAAACGACTTTGACATCTCTGATCTAAATAATCTAAAAATAACTTGCACGATGGAATATTGGAGAGTAATTACAGGTTACAATTATAGGTCAATCATTTGTGACAAGGTTGATTTTGATACAGGAGATAAAAGAGAGGATTTTTACTACTGAGTTAGAATGAGAGAGAAAGCAGGCAGGACTTGAGTTGTTTGTGTTCTAAGTAGTCTCTGGAGGTAGATGCAGCGATAGAGATTGGTAGTTATCTGCCATGTTATTTATAACTGACCAAGATCATTTTCCTTGCATTTCAGCGGTTTAATGGCAGATTATGATTATGACGGAAGTGTTGTTGCTGGACACACGACAGACTCTTGGGAGAAGCGGCGTGCCGCGTGCCTGCCGACAAGTTTAGTTGAGGATGCTGACGATAACAGGACATCTGCTGATTGGGGTATGCGTTGTACTGTATCGACAAATTGGAAGATGCTGGCAGCCATTCCAGGCACCCCAAAGCTGCCACAAATGATTGGCAGAACTGTGAACACTCACTTTTTGTGACTTTGGATAACATCAGATCGTCTGCACTGCAGGATGACTTTGAGGACCTGGGGCCGTACTTATCAAGCTTCTTAGAATGACTCCTAAGAAGTCTGCTAAGAGTTGACTTAAGAGTAAATAAATTCTTCGCTGAAAGCTGCACTTAAAAGTTAGTTATCAAGCGTCTTACTCACACTTTCAGCGAAGTGTAGGACTGAATCTTAAGTGTCACACTCAGAGCTGAATTACGACATTACTATGTGCCGTAAACGCAATTTTAGGTGACGTCATTTCTGTGTCCATAGCAATGACCAATCACGGAAGGGAATCCGTTGTCTAAGAATAAAGAAATATCTTGGAAATATTTAAGTGGACAGTGGGAGTGTATATTTTGACAATAAACTACAAAATAATACAAAACAAACTAGTCCCCGCCGGCACTCACGCTAGCGCTCCCTCTCTTCTCTCGCCCACACACTCACTGACGTCACTCACCTCACGGCCACACACATACGCTACTGTCATAACATTTTCTTTCCAATTCATTAATTAGGCAACTAATTTGAAACTGGTGTGGGTGGCTCTATATATACTAGCCCACTGCAGACACATGCAGAAATCAACAAGGAATCGAAAAGTATTAAATCTGTGACAAAAATAATATCCGCTCTGTCTAAACGATACCGTTTGATCAGCTGCTCGTCATCAAAAAAAAACAAAACATTGTTCCGTCCCTGAACGTTCGCGCACGTCTCTCTCGCCTCAGTGCCATCCCCTGCTGGCAACTCCTAACCACTTAAGACACCTCTGAAGGTCTCTTAAATATCATGGAGAGTAGGAGTGATTCTTAAGACTTAAGAACGTTGATAAAAAGCTTTTATTCTTAAGTTTGAGAGTAGGACTAAATTTCGCAAATTCTCAGGACTTAAGTGTAAAATGGCACTCTAAGAAGCTTGATAAGTACGGCCCCAGGAATAGACAATTAAGAGTCAAAAGTTTTAAATGTGTTCAAACTCAAACATTCTAATCTCGATTGCTTTCCTTGGCAAAGTTGTTGCTTCAAGGTTCCCCCCGAGGACAGTGCAATGAAGACGAAACAAACTCCTTCCTGTCAACAACACCTGGTAGTGTCCTTCATTCATTTTAGGTCCTCTCTTTTTCATCATTTGGGCTATTCAACCTAACCCGCGAGTTCATTTAAAAAAAATAATTGTGGGAGACGTATGTTTTTGCAGCAGATTCTTAAAAACATGAGAGTGCTGTCATAAAAATATGTTTGACTTGATTTTTTGCAGGTCCTTAAGAACAGCAATGCACTCCTGTAACTGATGATATAGACCACAATCTAATGTCTGCTGTAGAGGACGTTGGTTCTGCGGAATATATAGATTGTATATACAGTACAGGCCAAAAGTTTGAACACACCTTCTCATTCACAACACAACTGATGGTCCCAACCCCGTTGATAAAGCAAGAAATTCCACTAATCAACCCTGATAAGGCACACCTGTGAAGTGAAAACCATTTCAGGTGACTACCTCTTGAAGCTCATCGAGAGAATGCCAAGAGTGTGCAAAGCAGTAATCAGAGCAAAGGGTGGCTATTTTGAAGAAACTAGAATATAAAACATGTTTTCAGTTATTTCGCCTTTTTTTTGTTAAGTACATAACTCCACATGTGTTCATTCATAGTTTTGATGTGACAATCTATAATGTAAATAGTCATGAAAATAAAGACAACACATTAAATGAGAAGGTGTGTCCAAACTTTTGGCCTGCACTGTAGGTCAAACTCATTTTAGCTCAGGGGCCGCATGGAGGAAAATGTATTCCCACGAGGGCCGAATGGGTAAAATCCTGACATAATAATTAAAAAATACAACTATGACAACTTCAGATTGTTTTACTTCGGCCCTAAATAGAACAAGCACATTCTAGAAAATGTACATATCACAAATAATCCTCTTGATAAAACACTTCAAGTTAGTTGAGCACTGAGGAAAACATTTTCAAAAACACAATGAATTTAGACTTATCTCAATGTATCTACAAAGCATTTAAACTTTAAGTCTAGGTTTGAACCAAAAAAATAATAACGCATAAATAAAAACACTTTTTTGTATCAACTAGGGTTGTCCCGATATAGATACTTTGATACTTTTCTAAATAAAGGGCACCACAAAAAATGGCATTATTGTCTTTATTTTAACAAAAAATCTTAGGGAACATAAAACATATGTTTATTATTGCAAGTTTATCCTTAAATAAAATAGTGAACATACGAGACAACTTTTTTTTAATTAGTAAGGAAGCAAAC